>NC_135423.1:23191469-23481469 GCF_051991245.1 Festucalex cinctus | reverse complement strand
ATAGTATAGATTTGTGACAAAATATAAAATTGACCAAATTGTGACATACAAAGTTTCAGTGGTATGCAACTTGCTAGTTGACGACTAACTCTTAAACAATGCCGAAACAATTCTTCTAAATGTGGTCTTCCTGAACACCAGGTTGTAGTTTTCCTGGTGAGACTATTGCAAAGTCCCAGCACATATCTTACCCATCCGACAAATTTATCTTCAATTGATCTACTCCATCTTCTTGTCTGTCTTCCACCCAAATTTGCACAGATGCGGGGATGGGCAACTAAATGCTGCAAGAAGTTACAATCTCTCATCGGTGCTATTCGGGGGACACAGAGGACCACACACTTGCTTGTCAGATGCATAACAAAAATGTCATTTTATATATGGATAAAATATGTACACATGTACAAACATGCTATTGATAATAATAATAATAATAATAATAATAATAATAATAATAATAATAATAATAATAATAATAATAATAATAATAATAATAATATTTCATTTTTCATAATATATATCTCAATTTAAAAGATACATTATCCAAACCCAATCAGTATTTTTTGGGGCTCTTGCATAAAAAGAATGCCATTCAAAGACCATACAAAATTCATCCATCCATCCATTTTCTTGACCGCTTATTCCTCACAAGGGTCGCGGGGGTGCTGGAGCCTATCTCAGCTGACTTTGGGCAGTAGGCGGCGTACACTCTGGACTGGTTGCCAGCCAATCGCAGGGCCCACACAAAATCACTGAATAGTAAACTAGCATTAAGTGCAATAACTCAATTTGTGGAACCCCCCCGAACACACACACACACACACACACACACACACACACCCACACACACACACACCCACGCCCACACACCCACCCACGCATATACCCACACACAAAATCAACTCACTCAAAATGTTTAATATTATTCAGGTACTCTATTTGTCCTGCAAGTCATTCCAGAGCCGTAAAAATTTATTTGGCCTAGTCGGATGGATGGATGGATGTTATTGTATAGAGAAGTGTAAGACCAATTGTAAGCGCAACTAATCCTTTGTCTGAAGTCTGCCATCTAGTGGCTAATGGTGATATTACAACTTAGAACTACAGTCAATGTATAACCGCTGCTCGGCATTTTTTTGTAATTTTGTTATATTTTGGTTTTGCCTGTTTTTTCTGTGATTTTTTTTCTTCTTTTTTTATTGTACTTTTATTGTATTTTCACATGTGGCTTGCCAGTTGCCCATCCCTGAGATCGAGACCTCAACTCTGAGGTGTAATTTCTGTTCATGGTTCCAGTGTTAAGTTACTTAATTTCCCGGTATTCACACTCAATCCGCCAAAGGAGGTAAATGTTTTTCGGTGGGCATATCATGGCTAAGATGCTATTTGTTACAACTGTCGGGTTATCTCATCCATTTCTTCTTTGTTCCTTCACAATAAGCTTCAGTAGTTCTAGATTAGACCTGTTTTAAAGGGGTACTTGACTCATTGAGCCGTTTTCAGCAGTAAAAAGTTAATATTTTGTCCAGAATTAATTTGATTACTATTATTTTTCTTGTACAACTTTAAAAACTAAATTTTCCCCCTGCTATCGACTGAAGATGACATCACCTGTGCTAAGGAAGTAGGTAAAAACCAATCATGGCTCAATTTGCTGACCAAACCCAGAAAACAGGTGGTATGTACACTGGGCTGGTCCCTAGTCAACAGCAGGGCATCATCATTCATACTTTTAATGAATTCAGAATGTGTGTTTCAACTACTTTTTAAAAAATAGATGTATTATATAAGCTCACATTACTCCTGAGGGAGTAAAGAAGCAAAAGCTTATGAAGTGAAACAGTAACAAATGATGCTGTGTGCATGTGCTTGTCTGTGTGTGCATTGTTGTGCATGTGTGGGGAGTGGTTAGACGTGTAAGACACAACCCCCCTCCACCAATTCCCATTGGCAGACACGAATGACAAGCATTCTGCGCCACAGCGTAGGAGGTGCTCTGCGTGTCCAGTTAGCTTCATTACGCTCACCCTCCTTGCTCTTGTGCACTTTGTCCTGAGAAAAACTCTTCTACTTTCTGTCCTCGTCCACTCTTGCCTCTCTGTCTCTGTCTCTCTCTCTCAGAGGACATAGTCATGCACTTGTATCCACCATTTTTAAATTTAGTCTCATTTTTAGTCCAGTTTCAATCACACTTGTTTTTATTTTAGTCAATATCGTCCTGTTTTCATATAGTCAATTTTTTAGTCGACTGTAAATCTCGCATTTTAGTCTTTATTTCAGTCCAAGAAAACCTAATTTTGTCGAGTTTTGGTCAACAAAAACTGTCAACATCAACATCAGGACAATCATTTTACCCATGTATATTTTTTTGTCAGCAGATTATGTTGAACATTTCGAAGCTAAAACTATTTCACATCAAATTTTGTCTCATATTTTTGATGAAAAACAATCTTCACTCACAATTACAGTATATCAACAAGTGGCTAGTATGGCTCCATCCTATGAGCTAGTAAATTAGCCAGCATTAATTAGCGGTCGGATTAACATTATTGTTGGAACGTAATAGCTGTTGGATTAATGTTACATTATAACTATAATTTATATATTTCTGGGGTTGGTGAACGATTCTGGTTTTGTAACTCTGTGGGTGGCAGGTGGTGTCTGGTTGGTGCTGGAATTCACTTTGCTTCATGTTTTCTTTCCTTTGATCCTTCCTCTGGTCTCCTGATAACTTCATGACTGTTGGGACTCTGAAGTATCCGGTTAAAGTAAAGGGTATGATTTTTCAGGTGAATTAATGAGCACAAACGCACACGCGTGTGCACACGCACACACACACAAAAAAGCAACAACAACAAAATACTATAATTTACTTCTTTTTTTTCTTTTTTTTTTACCTTTCACCATGAAGCCAACTCCTGTCTGTCCCATGTGTGATGTGTTTGTGCATGTTGCACTCGCTAGCTGCAAATTTAAAAGGGGTGGTGTGTGTGTGTGTTGGGGTGGGGTGGGGGGGGGGGGGGGGTGACAGTGTCACATAACAGTGTCACAGTGACAGATTAGCAGAGACAGGATTTTACAAAAATCATGATTATTTTTGTCTCATTTTTGTTTGTGAACTAAAATGTCCATAGATTTTATTCCAGTTTTTATGAAGTAAAGTACATTTTCATCTCGTCTTCATTAGTCAATGAAAATGCATACCGATTTAGTTCCAGTTATTGTTTATTATTGAGGGTTGTAGTCTAGTCTAGTTTTAATCTGGTGAAAAATGTGTCTTGATGAAATTATTCTTGTTTAGTTTTCCTTGACAAAATTAATACTACCTATATACACTACATTTGTAATTGTGACAAACTCAGCAGTGCATCACCCTGAGGTTCCTTGTAGGGAATGATTTAAAGTTGTAGTGTGGTTGTGTGTGTTCTACATGAATTATTTAGTGGTGTTTATGTTAAGGAAGAAACAGGATTTTGAATGCTTCAGCAATCTGCTGCACGCCGTTTGGGTGTCTAAAAGAAGAATAGAAGATGGGATTCCCTCTCAGTATGTTGTGCAGTGGCCGCGTTTATATCTGGAGAGAGGACGTGTGAACAGGAAGATCACAGTATGGCAGCACATTGTGTCACGCTTCTGTTGTGAAAGAGATGTCCCCGTGGAGCTTGATAATCGGTTTGAGGGCCGCAACGTGTGCATCGCTGATAAAAGAGGTTTTCACTTGACGGCCTAAATGTGATCAGCTTGTCAGGTTGTAATGACGTAAGAGGGAGAAATTAATGTGGCACGATGGAGAGATAGAGGTGTTTTGGAAAAGGTCATGAAATGTTCTTCCTGTCAGAAGGTTAGCACAGCAAATACAGCAAAGTGGCATCTTGCCAGCGAGACATGATTCCGATTTGAACTATAAATTTTACTTTACTTTTTTTTACACGGGGCAGCACGGTGAACGAGTGGTTAGCATGTCCGCCTCCCAGTTCTGAGGACTCGGGTTCGAGTCCAGGCTCCGGCCTTCCTGGGTGGAGTTTGCATGTTCTCCCGTGCTCGCGTGGGTCTTCTCCGGGTGCTCCGGTCGCCTCCCACATTCCAAAGACATGCATGGCATGTTAACTGGCGCTCCGAATTGTCCCTAGGTGTGCTTGTGAGTGTGAATGGTTGTTTGTCTCTGTGTGCCCTGCAATTGACTGGCAACCAGTCCAGGGTGTCCCCTGCCTACTGCTGGTGAGATAGGCACCAGCACCCCCTGCGACCCTTGTGAGGAATACGCAGTCAAGAAAATGGATGGATGGATGGATGTTTTTACACGGTGTGGCCACAATATTAAGAACATGCAGAATCTCTAGCTTCCATTGATTACATTGTTATTGTTACACAGACGAGAATGATGGGCCAAGTCATCTGTCGTGCAACATATTTACATTCTTTATTCTCTCAACTGTATCCTGTCAAAGCACAATAATACACCAGTTAAACAGTGTTCGCGGTGCGCGACCATGTCATGCGTCATCCTCTACTGACTCGTCTTCCTCGACATAGCTTGAAAACACTTCTAATGCAGCATGTGACAATCATATAGCTACCATTACACAGTTAAATTCACATACAGAACAGTTTCTTTTTCAAGAAATTACCATATGCATTTTACTCTGAAACAAACACTGAAATAACATTCATCAGTGGCTTTGAACCCTGTTCTAATTCACTATTATACTATTCACTTAACTATTAATGCCCAACGATATTTTCTATTGTTGACAGAACAATATATATATTTCCTCTTAATACAAAACACAAAATGTGGACAGTTACGGCGTCCATCACTGGCTAATGAATGAATTCACGCCAATACAAATCAACACGTGTGGTCTTTAGCACACTCTAGCATAACTACAATTAGCTTAGCTTAGCTCACTCATACAAGTAACACTAGTGTCTCATTACAAGACATTGTAGCGATAATTGGGTCGTCTTTTGGACGAATTAATAATCTGGACGTTACAGAGGTAAATTGTATTTACCTCGATAACCTCTGGGGCACCACGTTGTTTTTGCTTTGGGTTAACAGGAGCAAACAACGACCAAAATCCTTTCATCAGTCATTGATAGTCTAAAGTCGCCACACTCGATATTCAGTGGTTCGTTGTACTAACAAAAGAATAATAATCCACTCGGAAACACAGATGACTTAGGCGGAATAATGTTCATAAAACATGCATTTATTCACGATTGCTACACTACAGAATCAAAACACTGCCTATCTAACTATTCTACCGTCAGAAGAAAAGAAACAAAATAAAGCGAATGAAAATAAGGAAGGAATGCAAATGAATGAGGAAACAAGGGAAAAGAGAAATTTGACCTGCCAGATCTGTGATATGTTTCAAACGTAAGTTGCACGCAGTGATACCAATTTTGGAATCAAATGCAGACTTACGAGCATCGTTTGCGGCGAACGAGCAGAAAGGTCTTGAAAAAAGGGGGAAAAATAGTCAATGTTTGTTCCAAAAAGGCAAGAAAATAAAAAAAAAGTTATTCCACAGGTGAGCACGGGGAAACCGCTCAGGGGCCTGGCGTAGGTGCGCGGCTCGTGCCTTGATTGGTCGGCGATCCGGCGAGGTTGATTCTCGTCAAGGTTGGTTTTGCTGGGCAGCTGTCCGAGTTCAGGTGTTGCAGCTCGGTCAGTACGCGCCTGCGTACGGGGAAGGCCAGCCGTTGGAGGTGCGTTGGCACTGCGGCGGAGCGCCACCGAATAGCACGTGAGGTGCGCGGCTCAGGTGCACAACCTTGAGCCCGGCGCTACGTGCAAGTTTACGCCGGGGCCGCGGAGTCCGGGCGGGCAACCACCGATGGTGGAACAAATTAAAAAAAAAAAAAAAAAAAGTCTTTAGTCAGCGTTGCAGTTTGCACCTGCTTTGGCGTGGCGTGGAGCGAGGGTCCGCTCTCTGCTGCCAGAAAAAAAAAGGCCACGTGGTTGGCAAATTTCTTGGAACAAAGAGTTCGCAGCAGGCTGGGCCACTTGCAGGTCGTGCTAGAGAGTTTTTGGAGGAGGCGGGAGAGCAGGAGGAGAAGCAAGAGAGTGAGCAGAGGTCTGCTCGTCCTTTTAAAGTCTCTGGGTGGGGCTTCAGCAAGTGATGGCACACCCTTCTGTTCGCTCGGGCAGACTTTAAGAGGAAAATTATTAAAGAGATTAATAATTTGGCATTAAATTTGGTCAGTCTGGCAAATCAGTTTTCCCAGACAACCCGTTTAGCACACATCGTAATTAATGCATCATAAACTAACTTGTGAGGTAACTTCTACTTGTCTAATCTGACTGAACTGAGAGATATTGATTATCTTTCATTCTTTATGGTGTACACATGAAATAGGATGTTCATACACACAAAGATATAACATGAATCATTCGTAGTTCAGTTGTCTGTCAAGAATTATCATGGTATAAATGTGTAAAATGCGGTTACTTATGTGAATTGTCACTAAGGATAGTTCCAAGTTTCACCACTTGGCGGTGCTGTTGCTCCATCTAGACGTTCCAGGACGGGCGAGGCGCCAGAATACCCTTTGTGATTGATAAGAAGTCATGAACATTCCTTTGATCGGTCATTTGTGTATTCCAAACCATTGGAGCCATTTGTTCGGGCTCCGAGAAGACTGCTTGAATACACTCCTTCGGCAGACGCATAAATTCCTTTGTCACCTGGTCAGCGGCTTCAAAAGAGTTTTGTTGGTGGCTGGGTGACCACCTGCAGAGCTGACCAGGCTTGGATCCTGTCTGGGCAGTGGAATATTCATGCACTGCAGAGAATTTGCTTTAGGAGAAGCAAACTTAAAAAAAAAAAATTAGAGGGTAGAGTGGAACTAGGCAATAGTTGTTACAACATGTACCGCTTAACATTGGTTACGGTTACTCTTCACATACATCATACGCATTTCTGAGCAGTAGTTACAATAACTTCTCTCATTTCAACACACGCGGACATCGTGTTCATTTCAGCGTTCGCGTCGGACTTTGTGTCCGCCATAACAAGCATACATCGTACGTGGCTCACTTCTACAAGCTCCTAAACATGTACCTCCGCAATCTAGCTCAACATGTGACATTCTCAAACACTTATAATCATTTTCTACCATTGTCTATCATTTACATTTTACTTAGGAAATATCTTACCTGTCAAAGCACAATAATACACCAGTTAAACAGTGTTCGCGGTGCGCGACCATGTCATGAGTCATCCTCTACTGACTCGTCTTCCTCGACGCCAATCAGTCATACACTGCGGATACGCAAGCTTCTAAGCACCATCTGGTGGCGAAAACTTATATTGCACTTTGATGTCAAATAGACACTAAACAGTTGTTGTCTCAGTAGAAAATGACTTTTAAACATAAATGTAAATAAAATTAAATTATGGGGGGCAACTATTTCTGTGTATTCACTTTTACCATAGTGCCACATTATACAACTACAACAAGGGCCTCTATAGTACTTGACATCATTAGATGAGCTGGAGTCTGGAGTCCCAGATGGCTTCAGGCCAGAACTGTGGTGCACACCAGGAAATTGCAGGCAGGGTTGGGGAATCCAGGTCCAGAAAGTGTAAAACCCTGACACAGGTCGGCTTTAGCCACAGATAAACAACTGGCAGGCAAACAAGACAAAAACAACCGGTCAGACTCACAAAAATAAGTATAAACACATTTGTTAAATGAATACCTTTCCAATAGTGTCACTCAAAACTAAATAAGGCAACATTTCTGGTACAACAGGGGATCTTGATATCAACAAATGATTATTTTTCTAATTAAAAGATGACACATCATTGATTTTAAGCCTCATTCCCTGTAAAACCTGAATGGACATACAATTTGGGATATACATACTTTATTTAAAAAGAACAAAGGGAACAGCTTCAGAGTATGGAATTTTGAAATTGGTTTTAAACAGAGCAGACTAAGCCCATGGTCTTCTCCAACACGAGTTACAGGGGAATATCCCAACACTTGTAACTCAACAAGGACATCCAATAGACCAGGGCTCCCTACCCCTGCTTTAGGTGAAGCTTGGGTTCCACTATTGTAATTTTCTCACTTAAAGCCAGTAAATTGCTTGTCCGGAACTTTTCTGCTACTGATCAACTATGGGAATGAGCTATATTGGCGCTTTACTGAAATATCTTCAGTTTTAAAACACTGGCTGACTTGGAAGGCGTGGCGTGGCTGACTTGGAAGGCGTGGCTAACTTGGAAGGTGTGGCAGGCGTGGCAGACTTGGAAGACTTGGCATGGCAGACTTGGAAGACTTGGCGTGGCGTGACTGGGAAGACTGGGAAAACTTGGAAGTAGAGATGTTACGCTCGAGCCTTCCTGCTCGAATCTGATTCGACCAAATGAAGCGGAGGCGTGTCGAAGCAGTGGTCCGACCACTGCTTCGGACATGCCGAAAATCACCTGACCACTGCAATTGAGGTCTCGAACGTCACAAAAGTGTCAGCGACTTCACGCTGTTTCACGGGAAAGATGAACTCGGTGTTTGACAAAACTAGCTGCAGTAATTAAACCCCCAATTACTTGATACAAAAATTAGGAAAGGTAATGATCATTCAGCTCAAATATTTTCTCCATTCTAGGATTATGGAAATACGTATCCCATATAATAAAAAAACAATATCCCTGTTCACAAGCACCGCACTTACACATATTCTGTCAAGTAAATTTGACTATTTACAGTGCAACCAAATAGACAATTTCAGAGTAATATTTGCACTTGGAAGAGCGTAAAATAAATAAGTAAAAAAAAAATAGTCAAAATTCAAACTCACGACCTTCAGTTTGAGAGACAGCTGCTTTTTTGTTGTTGTTGTAACCACTCATTCACACACAAGCATACTTCATGTAAGCCACAAGGGGTCTCCCAGGCGGAGGAGCGAACCCGCGCCAACCAGCACTGAAGGCAAGTGACGGTCCCACTCCTCCACCTGGAGCCCAGAGACAGCTGCTTTACATGATCGGCCACGGAGCTCCTGCCGTCAGTGATGTGTTAGTATATCGCTGGTCAGCCGGAATTTTCCTACAAACGTCTCAAAGTTGAAGCTGCAGATCACGAGGTCGTTCCTTAACCCATGAGAGATATAGGCTTTTATCATTTTTTTGTTTTTTTCCCCAATTCTTTATTTTATTCTCTTCCAAGTGTAAATAAATTATAGCCTACTGTAGCGAGCAGTGACGGGAGTCGGAGGCAGAGTGTTGAAGTCCAGAGCCAAAGACTGGCGTTTTATTGACATCATCAACAACAACTCACTCTGCGCGAGTTTCACAGACCGACCAACATTTTGTTCTTTTATCCTTTCATCCTTTTATCCTTTCATCCCATCCAACTCCTCCTTCGTCCCAACGTTCCGTGGGTGAATTATGTTCTCATCACCACACAAGCCCCCCCAGAATTCACCCATAATCAAACTCCGGATGACGGGGCGGCAAAACTGCCCGACCCCTGCGGGTAACGTACCCAGGAAGCGCGGGCGGGAGGGAGGGGCACAGCCGGAACATCAGAACAGTCCCGCGCACCCACTGGCGGGGATGCAGGAACAACTGGAAGGGACCCCGCACGGTCTCCCAGATGCAGCCTAGGGGGGGGGGGGGGTAGGCGGGGGGCGCGGGGCGCGGGGCAAGTCCAAGGGTCCGGCCAGGTCCACATGAGCCGGCTTAAGCCTGTCAACAGAAACAGTTTCGGAACGGCCCCCAACATCCACGACGATAGTCTTGGTACCATGCTGCAGGACCCTAAATGGTCCGTCGTAGGGGGGACTCAAGGGACCCCGCTGTGCTTGTCGACCCAATTACCGTCAGAAAGACCAGCGCGCAAAGCGGCTTTCATCGAACGATGGAACCGTTCGCACAGCCCGTTAGCCTGAGGGTGATAAGCGGAGGTGCGGTGTAGCTTGACCCCGAGGCCCTCAGCAACAGAGTTCCAAACCTCTGACGTGAACTGCGCACCCCTGTCAGACGAGAGGTCCGCCGGCGGTCCAAACCGAGCGACCCAGGTCCCGATAAACGCCCGGGCCACGTCACTGGTCGATATGGAGGTGAGGGGAACGGCCTCTGGCCAGAGGGTCGTCCTGTCCACCATCGTCAGGAGGTAGGTGAAGCCCTGGGAAGGAGGAAGCGGACCTACGATGTCGACATGGTCAAACTTCCTCGCAGGGACAACAAAAGTCTCCAAAGGCGCCTTTTTGTGACGGTGGACCTTGGCTCGCTGACAAGCCACGCATGAATCGACCCAGGCCCGTACATCTTTCTTCAACCCAGACCAGACGAACTTCTGAGCCACCAACCTCGACGATGCCTTCCTGCCGGGGTGTGAGAGACCATGGACCATGTCAAAGGCGGCCCTCTGCCAACCAGAGGGCACCAGCGGTCTAGGCCACCCCAAGGAGACGTCACACCACAGCTCAACCCCGGAATCGTCGACCGCCACCCTTTCAACTTGCAACCCGGTGTCGGAGCTCCGAAGCAACTGGGTGCCACGATCGGAAGCCTGGTCGGCCGCCATCCGGGAAAAGTCAAGGCCCAGCTGTACCGTGTTGACGGCTGCCCTGGACAGACAATCCGCGACCACGTTGTCCTTGCCAGCGAGATGTCGGATGTCCGTGGTGTATTCAGATATGAACGACAACTGGCGCTGTTGCCGCGCGGACCACGGCTCGGACAACTTCGACATGGAGAAGGTGAGCGGCTTGTGATCAACGAAGACCGTGAACTCACGGCCCTCCAGGATGAAGCGGAAGTGGCGGATCGCCAGCCAGACAGGAAGGAGCTCCCTGCCGAACGTGCTGTACTTGCGCTCCCGAGGGACCAACCGGCGGCTGAAAAAGGCGAGTGGCTGCCACGCACCATCGACGCGCTGCTCCAAAACAGCCCCAACGGCAAAATCAGATGCGTCAGTGGTGAGGGCGATCGGAGCATCCGGGCGCGGGTGGGCCAACAAGGCCGCTTGGGACAGTGCGGCTTTCGTCTCTTCAAAAGCCTTGACTCTCACATCGGTCCAGTCGACCGCACGGTTAGGAGCCACACCCTTAAGTGCGTCGTAAAGCGGGTGCATCACATGGGCAGCGTGGCGGAAGAACCTGTGGTAAAAAGTCACCATCCCGAGGAACTCGCGGAGACCTTGGGCCGTCTGGGGTCGAGGAAAAGCGGCAACAGCTTCCACTTTTGCCGGGAGCGGGGTGGCGCCGTCCTCGTTGATGAGGTGGCCGAGGAATTGGATGGAGGGCACACCAAAGACACATTTAGCTCAGTTAATAATCAGTCCAGCCTGGCTGAGCTTGGAGAAAAGCTGCCGGAGGTGTGAAAGGTGTTCTCCGATGGAGGTGCTGGCCACCAGGATGTCATCCAAGTAGACGAAGAGGAACGGCATGTCCCGGAGACCAGAGTCCATGAGACGCTGAAAAGACTGGGCCGCGTTTTTAAGGCCGAATGGCATCCTGAGAAACTCAAACAGTCCGAAAGGTGTTATCACAGCAGTCTTAGGCACATCGGCGGGGTGAACCGGAACTTGGTGATAGCCCCGTACCAAGTCCACCTTGGAAAACACCTTCGCACCTGCCAGGTGGGCAGAGAAGTCCTGTATGTGCGGGACGGGATAGCGATCGTGCGTCGTGGCATCATTTAGGCGGCGATAGTCTCCACACGGTCACCAGCCGCCGTCCGACTTCGGAACCATGTGGAGAGGCGAGGCCCACGGGCTGTCCGAACGACGAATTATGCCAAGACGTTCCATGTTGGCAAATTCGGACTTAGCTGTGGCCAATCTATCAGGGTTGAGGCGTCGGGCCTTAGCGTGAACCGGCGGGCCCACGGTCTCGATGTGGTGCTCGACCCCATGCTTGGTAGAAGTGGCTGCAAATGTAGGCGTGGTCAGGCTGGGAATTCTCCAAGAAGCCGCGTGAACACGTCGTCATCTGAGAGCGGGCTGGCAAGGCCCTCAAACGTCTCCCCATCACACCCACAAGCAACAGTGGAAAACGTCACAGCATCCAACAGGCGGCCATTTTTAACATCCACCAGTAGACTGTGGACACACAAAAAGTCCGCGCCAAGAAGGGGAAAAGAAATGTCCGCAGTGACAAAGTCCCAAGTGAACCGGCGCTCCCCAAAACATACATCCACTATCTTAGTGCCGTAGGTCCGGATAGGTGCATCGTTGGCCGCTGACAGGTGCAGGCCGTGAGTGCCCCCGGCAGCATCTTCAGCCGAGGCAGGCAACACGCTTCTGCGGGCGCCGGAGTCACAAAGGAACTTGAGTCTGGAGAGGGTGTCCATGATAAACAGCAGCCGGCACTCTGCGCCCCCACTCACAGCTGCAACTGAGTGGAGGCGTCGCCGTTTCCCGACGCAACAAAGGAGCAAGGGGCGCGGCACCTCTTCGCCTTGGTTCCAAAACGTGCGTGAAAATAGCATAAGCCAGGGGCTGATCGGCCATCCACGGCAGCGCGTACCTTATGAGGTGCCGTTGCGGCCGTTGGGACTGGGAAGGAGCGTGCAGAAGCCAAGACCTCGTGGTTGTGACGCTGGGTGGCCAGGAAAAAACGGTCAGCTTCCTCCGCCAGAGCACGTGGCTCGGAGATGGTAGTGTTCGCTAGCACTGTCTGGACATGAGGAGGCATGGGGCGCAGAAACAGTTCAATAAACAAAAAGTTCGGCTCCTCCGCGCCAAGCAGGTTCAGCATTTTTTCCATTAGCTCGGACGGCTTACTGTCCCCCAGGCCCTGGATGGCGAAAAGGTGGCGAAAAGGTCTTAAGGAGGTACGCTTTGAGCCCCGCGTACATATCCCGTGCCGGGGGAGAGGTGATAAAACTCACGGCTCTGGCCGCCGTGGAGCTCCCGAGCGCGGACACAATGTGGTAGTAGCGCGTGGAATCGTCCGTAATTCCCCGGATGGCAAACTAAGCTTCAGCTTGTACAAACCACGTCGCCGCGGCCGACTCCCAAAACTCCGGTAACTTGAGACCAGCGGAGTTCGCCATGTCGCTCAATTCGATCAAATTCTCAGCCTCGGAAACTTCAACGAGGCGGATGTCTGGGTCACCAATGTAGCGAGCAGTGACGGGAGTCGGAGGCAGAGTGTTGAAGTCCAGAGCCAAAGACTGGCGTTTTATTGACATCGTCAACAACAACAACTCACTCTGCGCGAGGCTCACAGACCTACCAACATTTTGTTCTTTTATCCTTTCATCCCATCCAACTCCTCCTTCGTCCCAACGTTCCGTGGGTGAATTATGTTCTCATCACCAAACTACTCTAAAAATACTGTTGCGAAAACCAAAGACAAAAACAATACACAAACTTGAAAGTTCAACTTTACTTGTGTAAATCACACTTTAAAATGACACAATCCCACAGTTGAAAAAGATAGCCATCTACTGAAACCTAACTGAACTTATGAAATGCAGAGGCTCATACATGATCGCAAGTAATGAAGCTTTGTAAACAGTGATTCTAAAAATTCCATGTGTGCAGGTTTGACCAGCAGATGGAGCTCTTGCAGTGTGTCAAATGCCTCGAAGCAGTGCTTCGTTTTGGCGCAATTGACCTTTCGCAAACTCCGCCCCCCAAACGAGCATTGACCAATCACACATTTAGCAACCGTTGCTATGTAAGCATAGTCCGTCAAGCTTTACTCAGCTCTCGATGACGTCCATAGTCTGATTGATTTTATTTGATGGCTTACGAGACTGCTAACCACCATAAAACTTTACGGAAGAAGAGTGACAACCATTAACAAGCTCCGGACCTCCAAAATGATGAAGCGGTGTGCCTACGGAGTATGTAAATCGGACTGTGCTAAGGTAAGACTATGCTAACTCTATCGGGCTAACTAGCTAGCTGTAGTGTAGTTTGCTTTCGGGGCAATAACTGTCACAAAACAATCTCAAAGTTATTGTAGTTACTATTAATGAATAATATATATTACTAGAATGTCATTGCCATCCAAGTTAAGCTTGTTCAGTCAGTGGTTAATGTTAGTTTAATGGCTTCTGTTAGCTTTTGCATTTGTCTAAGTGTTGCGAGCTAACGTTAACACAAATCTTCGTCAATTTTGGCAAACTTAGCGTCCTAATAAGTGCCCCGAGCTTATCTTGTTTTCAAGACACCCGTCTCCGGAGTATCCCAACCTTGTGCTTGCGGTACAAGTGTTGAACCAGACAAGGGAGCAGCTCGAAGGCTGTTGAAAGCCACCCCCACCCACACACACAAGGTAGACTTAAAGGAACACTTTACTTATTGATCCATTTTTAGCAGCAAAAAGTTGCTACTTTTTCAATAATTAATTTGGTGACGTGATTATTTTTTTATGTACATTTAATAACTTTTAAACCGATGTTAAAATGAATCGAACGCCGGCATGTTTGTTACACGTGACTAAATAACCCGGATGTTTACGTCACTAGTGTGTAAACGCTACACGATCGAAGCACTATGAAACGCAGCCGTGCATCTAGCGTCAAACCCGGAAGGATTAAACCTTATCGCTTCGAGCCAACACGACAAAATAACCCTACCGAAGGAAAGTCTGCCTTGGATGTGAAAGTTGTGGCGCCAGATGGTCTTTTCGGGCACAAAATAAACTTTAATGAACGAGTGAATCAGGTGGTGTGAGTGGTGCTCGTGCGGGAGCTGCAGGAATGGACAATCCGCTAATGAATGTGTGCTGTCTGGAAATAAAAGAAATCGAGGATCGGTTCCTTGCGGACAATCTCAACTGCATCCTGGAACATCAGACATTCAACATGGCAATACTAAATAGACATTCTCAGGATAGCTTTGGTTGCGATGAAAGATGTGAAGAAGAAAAGTCTTGGAGGAGCCAATATCCAACAGGTAAAGTGACACACAGCACGAGCAATGCAAAACGTGTGGAACTGACAAACTATTTCAGGAAAAAGAAAAAAAATAGTAAAATTATATGTATCGTCGTTACAGCGCCCAACCTCCCCTAGCTGTTTTTTTTTTCTTTTTTTGCGTAGCGTCCCGATGATGTTAACGAAAGCTTGCAAGAAGGTTGTGTATTAACCGTGTTTATTTATAGACAAAATGAAGTAAGGAAATGCGAGACGCCGTTACCTAGGCTGGTTATCAATGGTTGGGACCCGAACGAAATTAATAGAAATGCAAATGAAACTGGAATGCACCACAGGAAGAACAGCGGGACAGAACACAAATGTAGTACGTCGCACATGCCGATGATAATGACACTAATACACATTCAATAAATTTTTTGTTAAAATAAGATTATGAACATGGTCAATTTGTGAAGTATAAACAACTTACGAGCTAATAAAACATAACGTCCGCGCCTGCTTGTCCTTGCCGGGAGGTCGACAGCACTTAGCAAGCCATTTTCTACGCAAATAGTCTTTTTTTTTTGGGGATAACATACCAGTGTGCGGGGCGGCACGGTAGTCGAGTGGTTAGCACGTCCGCTTCCCAGTTCTGAGGTCTCCGGTTCGAGTCCAGGCTCGGACCTTCCTGGGTGGAGTTCGCATGTTCTCCCCGTGCCCGCGTGGGTCTTCTCCGGGTACTCCGGTCTCCTCCCACATTCCAAAGACATGCATGGCAGGTTAATTGGGCGCTCCGAATTGTCCCTAGGTGTGCGTGTGAGTGTGGATGGTTGTTCGTCTCCGTGTGCCCTGCGATTGGTTGGCAACCAGTCCAGGGTGTCCCCCGCCTACTGCCCAGAGCCAGCTGAGATAGGCGCCAGCAGCCCCCGCGACCCTTGTGAGGAATAAGCGGTCAAGAAAATGGATGGATGGATACCAATGTGCTCCTCGCGGGTTTTTCCTTGACGACACCCTGCAAAATTTTGCAATACACAAAGGCATAAGTGACGTTTGTGTCTTCCTCGTCGTTCTGTCTGCGTGAACTACTGTTCGCCAAGCGAGTATACACACTTGTTACGTCACCACTTGAGGGCGTTCCAACACGGAAGTACTTCTATGTTGAAAAAAGTTAAATAAATCAATATTGGGGTGTATTCTTCAGCTCTTATGCATGTTTCGTAGCTAAACTAACTATTTACTGCCAATCAAGCCATACATGTAAAATTAAAGGTGCCTTCCTTTAACGTTACGTCAATATTTGAGTTGAAATGCAAGTAAAATATTAAAATAAATATGAACACCTTGTGAGAAACTTGAGTACCAGGTAAAGTGACAATGAATTAATAAAATTTACCATTTCATTTGCAAAAAATGTGTACAGATGCAGAGTCCATGTGCAGGAGCTTCCAGGTCCACAGCTGTTGATGCTGAAACAGAAAATCATGAACACCCCCTACTTCCTAGAAGCCAGCTGGAAAACGACCCTGAGGAGGGACAGAGCACTGAAGAGGAGAAGAAATTGGAAGAAGAAAATGACAATATGAAATTAAATTGTCCTTAAAAGAAACTGAAATAGAAAGTCAGAAAACACAAATTAGCACACTTAAAAAACTAAATCAGCTGTTTGTTTTAATGAAATTTCTAAAATAAAAAAAGTTCAATATAGTGTCAAATTCCTAATACAAGATTGGTAATCAAACATCACATCTGGTATGTAGTGACCTACAGCTAGAGACAGTAAATCACATCACAACTACATTACAGTACTAACATTTTGATATTTTTCACAGTTGATATTTTTACTGTGAAGCATTTCGCAAATTCAAAAGATGGAAGATGCTGTAAAAATGCAATGTGGCTTTATCCTTGTTTAATATTTTTATGCGTTTGTGTATTTTCTCCTTTTATAGATTGCAAAGACCATTCAGAATGTGTAAATATCAAATTTCAATGAAACCTCAATAAACCCGTGAGGAAAACATACAATATTTTTTTCACAGCAACTTGATTCTGACTGGCTGATCCAACCTACTGTAATCTCACCTGGTGGCTTAGACCACACCCCACTGCATATTTCTTGCCTCAAATTTCTCTCAGGTGCAGTTTCATGGAGTGATTGATGGTGTTTCTGTAAAATGGAAGGATTAAAAAAGAAAACGTACTTGTTGTGCATATAGCTCTTGCCTTTAGCCTTGGCTACCACCACACTGCTCACAGGTTGACTAGTATTTATTTATTTTTTTACCCCTGGCTTCGTGCCACTGCTGAGGCATGCTTGTGGGGTAAATGTCATCACTTCTTGCACAGTGCAGGTCCATGGTGTGCATAAAGCCCACAATGTGAGCGCAAAAACCTGGTGAACTGATTGAAAACACATAGCATTAGGTATTTGTTTTGGAAAAACTATTACAATAATGTAGCATTAACTAGCTAGTTACAGCCATATAACCTTAACTACATCCATGGCTACGGTGACAAATATTTTTTTATGATGGACAAAGAATAACAATGGCTGATCTGATGCTTTCAAAGACACACACACACAAAAAAAAAACAACAACAACTAATGTTTAGCTAGCTATAAACACCAAAGTTTAGCTAACTTGCTGACCTAACAGTAATCCTCATATTTTAACAATACTAGACTAATACAAGTAAGAAAACTTACCCGGCAGTACAAGAGCACGACTGGTCCATAATGCTGTGCTGGTTGCATCTGAAGTACAGGTCATGGGGTTTTCTCAGATTTAGCGTGCTTCTTGTACGTTTCCCCTTCGCTGGCTAATTTAATATTATGACTATAACCCTCCACTGCATATTGTAAACCTTTTTGCCTCGATCTTGAGGATATTGCACTGGTATTGCTCCAAAAGAAATCACTAATACACGCCGGTGTAAGTCTTCCCGTCACGGCTTGTGCTGTCGGAGTCACCAAGCTTGACGGACTAGCAACAGTAACTAAGGGGGTGCAGAGCTTATGCGAAAGGTCAATTGTCTCGAAAGTGGTTCATTGTTTCGGAAACCCTCGGTTTATCCATCCAGAGGCAGACTTGGCAGACTTGGCAGACTTGGCAGACTTGGCAGACTTGGCAGACTTGGCAGACTTGGCAGACTTGGCAGACTTGGCAGACTTGGCAGACTTGGCAGACTTGGCAGACTTGGCAGACTTGGCAGACTTGAACCAACAACACTGCAATACAACATACAATGCTCCCACACCCGTGTGCAACAAACACCACTCCCTTATACCAACACTAATGAGACAATAACAAGACACACCTGGGAAACACAGCAGGCAGAGGGCACTAATTAGGTCACACAAACGGGGAGGGGAGACACACACAGATGGACAAGGTGAACAGTGACGAGACTATGGGAGACAAAACTGGACAAAAGACAACACAAACCCCCAAAACCAAACTAAAACCCAACCACCCAAAACCGAAACATGACATTTAGTTATTGCAGTTGCAATAATTGCGATGAAATGGTTATGTAATTAATATGACAGGCCCGTCCCACTCACAATACCTCCCCTCTCCTCCTCGGTGCAGGAGAAAAAAAAGAGAAGGACAAACATAGATTCATACAATGTAGATTCAATTGTATCTTTTTTTTTTTTAACCCAAACTTCAATGTTGACAAAACGTTGTTGAATCAACGTTTGATTAAACATCAGTCTTCAGCTATAAGCAAAAAAAAATAAAATCTTCTTAACCCTAATTCAACATTGATTTAAAATATTTTCATAAGTTCCATATTTTAATGAAATAGTGCTCAATTACTGATCATGAAAAATCATCACCATTCTGCCTAAACACTTGTGCACCCTTCTTATGTTATCATACTCACTGCTAAACCTTTTTCGCATTTGATCAGTTCTCATTTGAAATACTATCCGACTACAGGACATGATGAAAAATCATCATCAATCTGTCTTCTCTATTCAAACACTTAATAAGCACTACGACAACATTACGATGAGTGACATCACAGGAAAATGAAGTCAGTATACCAACTGTGATCAAGTTAATATTTAATCAATTCTCATTATAAATAGAATCCGAATTCAGTGTGTCATATATGCAGTGATCTGTGATCGCCCTGGCCAACTTTACATCATCCACCCATGGAGGTCTGCTTGCAGTTCCTTAATTGACAATTCCGAACATCCGGGCATTTCTTATATTTTCGCAATGCAGTGCAATGCAAATGGTATATTGTACTGCATTTGTCTGTGACTAGCATATAAACCAAGCAGATTGTTATAGTAGTCAAATGACACTTCATCACATTTTGAAATGAAAATAATCCTCACATAGTCCAATGCTTTTTTAATGAGCGGAATTGCTTCCTTTCACAGAGTTGACCACCATTTTGACTTGTGACATAAGTTCGGAATAGTCAATAAGTGTATTTTGCTTACTTGGATCTTCTGCATAGACTCCAGCAAGTCTTCTTCTGTTTCCACAATGTCAAAGACTGTGTGCCTCTGGTGTGCTGATTTTAAAGGGAATGAGAGATGCTGGCTGTGTTCACTCCCACAACGGCACAAATGCACATTTCTAACTGTACACGTCTACGAAAATACCAAAGAAATAAAACTCCACCCATGAGCACAGTTAGACTGTGCTTTGCGCTAGACATGCACTGAGCACAAAAATAGGACCCCTGGGTTATGTAATTATATTACTGCTTGAAACAGGTCAAATGATATTGGTAACACCACTGCGTACAACCAGAATACTGCAAAATAAAATAAAAACATTTCATCAAATTAACACATATATTTAAGTCATTTTAAAAGTGTTGTCTTTGTAGAGATGTTGTAAACTCTTGATCAGACACGGTGTTCAGTTAATTCAGAACCGTGCAACAGTGTACGGTATATTTCTTTTCAGCTTTGCATGGAATCATGACGTGTGGAAGGTTAGTTCCAAAAATAACATGAACACAACACAAAAATTTCTTCCCTCTCATTTGACCCCTCATTCTATTTACTTGGTTCATTGAATAACCACTACAAGACTGCCCCCTATTGGTACCATGGTGTATAACAACAAAACAACAGCTCTCTGCAAGTATTGCTGTCTTGTACAAAGTAAACCATTTATTTTTCTCCCTACCTCTTAAATTAAGACTTACATGGTGATAAATACTAACATTCACAATGTTCGTTATAGTGATCATGCAAATTTACACCATAGATTATCAAAGCGCAGATCAGGAAGCTAAAATTTACATTTGTTGACAGACAGACAGACAGACAGACAGACAAACAAACAGGTCTATTAACAACCTTTCAAGTGCGTTCCAGGTGCATTTAGATAATAGGGGGTGGGGGGTGTCAGTTTCAGTTCACTGAGCCAAAAGAAGATAGCCGGTTCCTTGGATATCCTGCAGGATGAGTCATCAACCCAAACTAGAGGGCGTTTGCAGAGAGGCGAGGCACAGATACTTCAAAAGAGAACACAAAATAGCAATCCAACTTCGTGGTGTTTTACCTAAATGGTCACAAACCACTTAGGTAGGCCACATAAACTCACCATTTTTAAACATGTACTTAACAGCACAGACAATGAATACAATCAAAATCACATGCGAAATATCATTTCAGTAATCACAGCAGAATTGCTAGGATCGTTTTTCCTCTTCACTCTCACAAAACAAGCATTATTAGGATGGATAAACAAGTCTTTTGTTTGTTTGTTTTTACAAATTACATGCACAATTGAATCACACAGCAAGATAAGCAATAACATAGTCTGTACAATCAGCAGTCTGCATTAATAGAGCATGTAAAATGGAAAGTAAAAGCAGGTTCCTCTATAGTACCATTTGCTGGATAGTGAAGCATCCCTGATTAAAAAATAAAAATAAAATAACACACAAGAATAGGCTCATTTCTGAGCTGATGTGTGCATGTGGATCACACTAAACGCCTCATACGAATGTTCATATGACCACAACCCCGCAAGGGGAACATTTATTGCCCATTCATTCATTTTCTATGTCGGATGTCGCAGGTGGAACCTATTTGAGCAAACATTGGGCAAAAGGCAAATGTAACGATACGATTCATCACTTGTGGGTGTTTATTATTTACTGCCCAATTTAAAGTGTTGAAAATGACTTGCTCTATTTGATGATACAATGTGTTGAACAAACGGTGTCTGATTTTGGAGGTACAAGGATTCCGACATGTTATCGGTTCAGTCCTGACTAACCTGTCAGAGTTTAATTTACAGCAAAGATCTGCCCCAGGATTTTTTTTCCCCCGAATCAGCACGAAATGTGCACTTTTGGTTGTTCTTCCAAGCATTTCATGTGTAATCTTTAATTTTGTACGTAGGCCTAGGCCTACATCTCAGAGACTGCACTTTTTTACTTTTACTTCAGTATAGAGTTGAATCAGAACACCCACTTTTACCATGTCTTTCTTTGAACAATCTGTAAGTGTAAGTGGTTCTTCAACATCATTTGGCAATATGGCCCTGACGAATCATACGATTCTTTCCTTCCGTCCTTTTCAGCCGGAATCCTCCCCACTGTTCTCCACTGCCCCCTTGGGGGTCTCATCCGGACCCTCCCCGGTGCCGCTGTCCGACTCCTCCTCCTCGATGGCCAAGCGCGTGTCCGCGGAGGAGCACAGGGAGCTGACGCTGCTTTGCTCCGTGCAGAGCGCGCAGGCAAGCGGAGAGGGAAGCGCGCTCTCGTGACGAAGATGTCCGAAGAGGTTGCCGTGGTTACCGGAGAACGGCAAAGCCAGGTTCAAAGAGCGCCCCCCCGCGGCGGCCTCCTCCGTGTAGGAGAGGCTGTGCTTCTTGGGGAGCGCGCCCCACTCCCTTTTCTCCTCCTCGTGCACGAGGGGCGTGAAGATGTTGGTCCTCCTCTTCTCCTTCCTCTTGGAATGGAAGTAGCCCAGCATGATGCCACAGAGGAAGACTCCGTAGAAAGAGATGACGATTAAAATGTACAAGTACGCGTTCCCGCTACTTTGCGCCGCCTGAGCGCGAAGAGGGGATTGTGGGGACGACTGGGTGGAGTTCTCCAGGTGCACCATCTTGTCACAGAAGCCTCGCTTGGCAAACTAAAAAGAAAATGAAATCCGTTTGGATATACTTGTCCCACAAACATGAAATATGTACAAGTAAATTGTGTAATTAATCTGTATTAAATATGACGTATGGAAAGTAAAACAGCACCATCTGCTGGATCACGAGTGTCTTTATCTATTTATTGACCTATCTTCTCTCCGTGTACTACATTGAGTGTCGTTATTAATATTATTAACATTATATTTTTAACCTTACAGACTTTTGTGTAAAAAAAACAACAACTTCATGGTATTGATAAGCGGCAAAAGAGATTATAAATTACTCCCCCCCCCCCCCCCCCCCCATATAAACCAACATAAATGATCTTTAAACATCATTGTTAACTCACCAAAACGAGGGTCAAATTTGATGAGCCTTGAACGACCAGCGTGTAACTTGTTGAAGCTCTTTTGGAGTTTGGCAGATGTTCTCCAAGGATGACATTATTTATACAGTCGCCACCCCCTACTCCAACTGGTGGAGTCACGTGGAGGGGGCCGCCTGTGTAACATGGCTTGTGTCTGAGCCTGCGCGTGGAAAGATTAAGAAAACACAAAATGTCGTCTTACGTACAGCTGTTGGGATAGAAAACTCCATCCACAATCTTGACAATTTTTTGTCACATTATTTGGCTGTACAAACATGTAACACAATCAATATGATTCATGACTGCAGTTGTACAACACTGATAAATTTTTTTTCAGGTTTTTAAAAAACTGCATTTTATGTTGACTTGGGTTCTTTGTTCATTTGATATTAAACATTAGTAGGTAAACCTTGCATAGAAAAATTAAGACTTGACAGAGTGCCCCCTTCTCAAACTACTACAGGGCCTATACTAATACTTGTTTCCCCCCATGGTACTGTACATGGTGTTTTTGGACTGCGGGAGGAAGTCAGCGTACCTAGCCTGTTTCCATCAATAGGTTATTATTATCTAGTCAGGTGACTTTTTGTTTCACTAAAATGAGAAAACAACAACTATTATTTCTACTTTTAAAGCTCTAGTGCAGGGATGGGGCCACAATGTTTCATTAGCGCTAGTGGAAATGTTAAATTTTCCATAAAACAAAACAAACAAGGGTTTGGGTGCAAATCTACAAAACAAAAAAAAAAAAGAAAAAAAAAAGTGCCACTGTAGTAGAGGAAATATGTTTATAATCCCCCCCGCCCCCCCACGCACACAAACATTTGAGGGGGAAATACTCCAGAGGCTGCTCACACCAGGACCAGGAAACGCAGTTGGTCATCCCTGCTGTGTAACTTACTGATTATAAATCAGTGTTTAGTATGCTGTATTTTCAGCATCTTCCAAATACTTTCTACCAGCTGAAACAGTCCTGAAACAACCAGGTTCTCATATTCCGAATATCCTTAAACACCTTATCAGAAAAAAATGTTTATTTCCTCATTTTGATTTTTACAAAAGAGAGAAAAAAAATCAATATAAATACAGTTCATTCTTTCAAGCAACATCTCCATTTGCAATGGCACATTGTGATAAATACTGTAATTTTAAGTCAGTTTATTTCACCCTGGACCACAGAACCTAGAAATAAAGAAAACCCCCACCAGAGGCGATACAATTTTATCATAGTCCCTACATGTAGTGGTTTAAGTCTCAAGACTGTCCTTAGCTTATATATGAGTTACTTTGTCTTCTTAAAAGGCCATGCCATGAAAGACACGTGAGCAAAGTGTTCATTCCTGATATTGAACATCTTCTGTAATCAAATGCCTTTCTTGGCTGCGTATGAACAATTTTCCCGTTTGCATTGTTCATCAAAATGACGCTGATTACAGAATACTATAATATACATAAATAAATTCTTTCTGGAGTGTGTGTTCAGAACATTGGAAAGTACACTCTGTTAAGAGTACAAGGGCTGCACAGACTAAACACTCATCTGTTTCCTACTTTGAAATAATCCCATTAGGTGCAAAGCATTCAATTTCAGATACATTCATAACAATGTGCTATTAAAACAGTTTAGAAAATACAATTAAAATGTGCAATTTTTCTGTGCTTTTGGAATCAATGTGCATGCTAAACATGCTTGAGCAGACCCATCATCAAATTTTAAAATGCAGAATCAATATTCAGGCCATATGAACAAAAGACCGACGCGTCCCCTGACCTGCAGGACAGACAAAATTATAATCATTTTAAGATTTCAATAGAGATCAAAGAACAACTACAAGTGTGCAATCAAATGCAACGGAAAGCTTCTTGCTGTGAAACTCAAGCGAGTTCAACAGACAACATCTTAAGCACAGCACAGTCTGTTTCATAACTCCCATCTGAAACAATAAAACACTTGACACTAAGGTCGAACACATGGACAAGAGAGGAAAAGGCAGCAGCAGGCAAACTGTTTGCACTTCCTGGAAACTTCATGTCTACAGTAGTGTGCACTCATTCTGCTTTAGTTCAGCTACAAATTCAAGTAGGAGCAACCAAGGTGGAACTGGCTAATGGTCCAAAGGTAAAACACAACCCCCGTAGTTTGGAACTTTGTACATGACTGCTTTGTGGATGGACTCGTCATCATTTCCCAATGTACATCCTTGCAATCTCATTGCGGTAATAGTTTTCCAGCTCCTTTCGCTTGAGCTTGAATGCATCCGTCACTAGGCCCATCTCAGGAGTCCACATGTCCGGACTCAGGTGGATCTTGCGAGGGATCTCGAAGCGCTCGAGTTGGGCTAAATGAAGACGGTAGATATATTATCAGCATGCACTTCACGAGAGAAAAATAAAAATAAAAAATTCCAGGTCGAGTCTTCCTACCTGCTAGAGCGGCTTCTGTGACGACCTTGAGCACCAGCTCTTCCATCAGCTTGTTTTTACAAAGCTCGTCCCGTGAGCCGCGGATCTCATATTGGTCCGCCAGGGCTTGCAGCTGCTTCTGATTGGGCACCACGAAGGCTATCGCGTAGGTCTCATCGCTGCAGCAGCAGAACAAGTCAAAGAAAAGTCAAATATAGTCCATCTGAATGCACACAATCAGATTACTGACAGACCTTGTTCTAGTACCATCCATTTCTCTTACCAGTGTTTACAAACCTTTATTATTTGGTATGTATGGATATGATTTATAAAACACAAAACAAAACAAAACTGACAATTGATTGGTTTGGTCTGGTTGTTAAGTGCTAGTTAGTAGCAGCTAAACTATGATTGCTAGATGGGCAGCCTGTGCTAATTATTTGTTCAAATCAGAATTGCTCTTTTTTTCTGTTTGATGACATAGCTTACACAACCGCTTTGTTTACTCCACATCACTTTGGAGGTACAAGCCATGGTGAGGAACTTCTGTCAAAATAGATTCATCTTTTGTAGGTAGTGCCGTAATGTCATAGATGCCCATCAACTGCACGTTTAGCTGTGTGATTGGTCATTGTTTACTACTTCTTACTATTACTTTGTTTACATCAACTTGCAAACCAAGAAGGAAAAGCTCAACGTTGATGCCTCCCAGCTCACCTTCTGGCATAGGCACAGATGTTGTCAACCAGAGAGCAATTCTTCAACACAGCTTCCACTTTTCCCAAGGAGACGTACTCTCCTGCTTGTAGCTTCACAAGGTCTTTCTTCCGATCTGGAAATACACGCAAGACAGCTTGTAATGTAACATCCCATGTGCAAGTTGCTCAATGTGTTTTGGATAACAATGAATCCTGTAATACTGTTATGTGTACTGTCCCTTTAATGGAGCGGTCACTATGTGTGACCCAGAAGTGGATTCAAAATAACTGAAATGTTAAAATGTTTATGTGGCCGATTCTCAATACGCATTCTTGTCCGTACTTACGTCCTTGTGATGTCTTGAAACGTCATCAGTCGTGGCCCAAGTACTGTTCCAATTGCAAGTATGTAGAAAGCAAAAGCATTGAATGGACGGAATACCCGGATGTTGTTCTTACTGTGAACTTCCTGCTTGTGACGCATTGCCGTATCTGTACCACATGACTAGATGTTATATAATTACGAGTAAAATTTTAAAGTTTCATTTGAAATTAAAATATACGTGGGATTTATCCAATTTCCGATAATATTGGGGGCGGGGGGGGGGGGGGGGGGGGGGGGGGGGGTTGTTCTGGAAAGATACCGGGGTGAGAGTTGCAGGTTTTGTTCTGATTCTTCTGAAATTGTGATATCTTATGTTCAAGTGTGCAGATCCCAAAACCATAGGAAAGAAATCAAGTTTGACGAAATTTATTCCAAAACACAGCTGCAAAAATACAATAGTACACTTGCAAATGAAAGGAAAGAGCTTGCAAAAGGCAAGAATCAAAACCACCTAAACAAGAATACCGTCCGTCCCCCCCAATCAAAAAGCACAAGATTGAGGCGCATAAAGTTGAACTGTATAGAATGTGCCACAGACGATCTTGCCGATCTGTCAGCTTTATGAGATCGTCAACACAATAAAGCTCTTAACGATCTAATATCGTCATATTGCCCCACCCCTAGTATATAGTAAATCATATTTCAATATATATTAATATATTTATATATAATATTGTAAATTGCAGTTGTTAAACTAAGTTGTGTAAAAAAAAAGGGGGGGGGGGGGGCAGCAGCGATCCAATGCAGCAAACCTGCCATGTCTAGTCTGCCTAAAATGAAAGAAGAAGAAAATACGTGATGCTCCTCCGCTGCCATTCGCTCCTTGAAGTACGAAATGCATCTTGGGATATATTCACAGCCAAGCCAAGCCAAGCAGCAACCAATGAAACCTTGGTTTAAAGGTGTATTCAAGGATCTTCTCAAAAAGTAGAAGCCAAACGTCCGTTTGTCACTTTTTAAAAAATGCGCATGTGGCCGAACGTGAAAGCTTATCTTCATCAGTCTCTGCAGCCAGCATCACTTCATAGACGGATGTCCTCTTGCGGCTTTGAGCCATTTTTAAAGTATGCGGGGTGGTCGGGGGAGCTACAACAATGAATGGCTGAATCCAAAGCTTAGCGGCTACATGGTACAAACACTCGAAGTGCCCATGCGCAGCTAGGGACGAGCACACACGACGTTGTTACGGCAGATTGATTGACGGGATCAAGAACTAATCGTTAAGATGATCCACCTGGAAGACGCAGCAACCAAAGATCCTTGAATACACCTTTAAGCTAGCAAAAAAGAACGACATCCGGGAATTCCGTGTGGTCTTGGCTTATGCGTACTTTCGATTGGAACAGTACTTGGGCCGCCAGTGATGACGTCTCGCAAAATCACAAGTAAATAAGTAAAGTTTTTAACCGATGTATGTTGTACAAACACATTTTGAAACATTCAAATAGTAGTACAAATCCATTGAAAGCAAGTCACATGATATAACTGCGATGAATTACGGAAATACACCAGCGAGATATGCGTGCTTGGGAAGTACGTTCTTGAGACCGGGCTTACCAAGACCCTGCGTTGTGTAACGTACTCCGTGTTCTTGATATTGAGAAATGGCCTGTGTCTTTGTTTTACTTTCAAACAAAAACAAAAGTTGCAGAGAGTTCCCAGGGTCAGCAACATCTCTGGTAAAGTTAACTGAAAATGTAAATAAGCAGTTATCTGAGGTTAACCACTGTTTTAAATGAATCTATTATCAGCTGTCAGAAAAAAAAAAAAGAAGAGATTTACAAGTTACAGTGCTATTTAAGTGTACTCCACTTACTGTACCATTTTAAACAAATTGTATTTTTCTCCTCTGTTGGACTATTAGCGTTTTTTGCTTCTCCCCCCCCCCCCCCAGTTCAAAAGATACGACTGCTAACAGACTATAACAACTGTGTAAGAAGGAGCTTTGAGTGGACACTATTTTCTGTCTGCTAAATGTGGAGTCTGTTGGTTCCCGATTTGTTAAATTGAGGTTCCACTGTATATCCAGTAGATCGCAAATGACTTAACTATCTTTGGGTTTGTTGAATGGTGGTACATATTGTAAATCTATATTATTAACAGTACTATCATGATTACTCGTTGAGTCTGCCTGACTTGACAATGTGGTTTTCAATAGAACACCAAAGAACTATTTTAGCATTTAAGACAACTTGAAAAAATCCTTTTGCCTTTAGCCTTCCTTTAGCTCACCAATGATCTTGAGGCATCCGTCTCCATGAAACTCTCCAATGTCTCCAGTGCAGAACCATCTTTGGCCGTTCTCATCCACAAAGAAATCACTTTGGTCCCCTCGGTTCTTATAATATCCCATAGTTACATTGGGTCCACCAATTAGAATCTCTCCTCGTGGGTATGGTTTGTCACTGTGAAGGTAGCCCCCTGAGACACACATGCACACACACGCACACACACACACACACACACACACACACACACACACACACACACACACACACACACACACACACACACACGCACAACATGTGAATATTCTCTTTTGTAAATGAAATAAATGAATAATGACTTTCATATTTATATTTATAAACCCTGTCTGCAAAGCAAGTGAGCCATAGACTGATGTGTATTTAACTTAATTTTCTGATATCAATATTTAACAATTAGAGTATGATTTGATACCTTATGTAAAATGTGTTCAAGTTCCACAGGAATTGGAGGTTCCAGGATTTTTTTTTTTTAACAAGGTAAAAAAATCATTTTATCTAGTTGAGTATGAGGCCCACATTTTTGTAGGCTTTTGACATGTTGCATGGATTGGCAAAGTGAATGTGAGAAAATGTTTTTGTAAGAAAGATGGAAGTTCTACATCGTTGTCATTACTTTGAAAGTGGAACCTATAAAGTCAAACACTATCTGTTATGTGACCCTTGTTTATTTCTAATTATTTGAGAATTATTTTCCAATCTATTGTAACTGAAATAATCAGTTCAAACTGTTGCAAATATAAAACATTTACTAACTCCATAGGCAATGTTTTGCACCTTTTACATTTTAACAACTGTCATGAAATGAGAGGTGTTGAAAGCCTATATAGGTCCGCGTGGACATTTTTGTGTCTTTAAAAAAAACCAAAAAAACTTTCAGGGACAATGAACACTACAATGGACAGCTGTTCAAAAGTTGCTTTCTCCTATACCTATATGAATGAATCTCTAAAATAAAGTCTTTAGAGATCCTGATGTTGATTATCATACTTTGTGCAAACAATGTTTGGTCAAATCCAAGTTGTTTGACCCAGATTCATAAGACATTTAAATTTGGGAGATTCCACTGCAGTTTAGTAACTTCTGACCACAAATTGCGTGTGTTACACGTGAGATAAAAGAAATGACAGCAACACTGTGTATGTGCGTGCAGAGAGCGAGGGGAGGGGCATGGTGAGGTGGGGGTGCTATTTCCTGACCCATATAGCATCACTCACCCTCTACCCAGTCTTTGAGCTTGATCTCACAGCACACTACCGGCCCTCCCACTCGCCCGGAGCTATAATCCCACACTGAAACAGATCAAATACACACACGTAGACAGCATCAGGAAGTGCACTCGCATCAATCAACAAGTTTTAATACCATGGCGACATGACCCGCTGTTCCACTATGGCAGCCCCATCCCAGAGGAATGCCCAAACCAGTGAGCTGCAGGCTGATTTGTGGTTGCTGTCCATCTGGGAAAAGCTAGTCATAATTCAATCTGCGATTTCAAAATATGGTACGTTTGTAAGGAAGACATTCAAAATGATGACTCACTGTATGACAGACTTAAAAGGAATTTCCTTTGTTTCACTGAACACTACAATACATTACACTAAGTCATGTTATTTCGCAATCGTGTTATAAACCAACAAATATTAATACAAATATTTTATTCTCATTTAGCATGTATGATTTACGATCAGCTTGACAGCTTTCAATTTTCATTTTGCCTACCTTCGCTAACGGTTCCGGCTCCACAGGTCTCTGTCAGGCCGTACCCCTGACCCACAGGGCAGCAGAAACACACATTCATGAAGCGTTGGGTGGCAGCGGAGAGTGGGGCCCCACCCGAAAATAACACTCTTACACGACCTCCGAGAAGAGCGCGGACTTTTCTGAAAACCAATCTAGATGGGCGCATACAGAAAATAGTTTTTAGCATGTAGTAAAAGTGAAATGCACTGTGACGTTTCTCATTTATTGTTACTATTAAAATAAAATAAGCAGTGACAGCAAACGATACTTCTGAAGAAACTCACATACTTGTCACACAGAGGTGCACTCTGGCCTTTGCGGAGTTGATCCAATTTGTAGTTGTAAGCAAGTGTGAAGAGTGTTTGCTGGACAACGTTCATCTCCTCAACCTTGGCCATCACATTCTTGTAAATGCGATCCATGATCTCCTGTCGTCAGTGGTGTAGGGATGGAGTTTGGACAGGGACAATAGCGATGTGATGAGTGCTTGTGAACAATGAGTTAATGTGAGAACAGCACAGAAAGAAATATATTCCAATTTAAAAAAAGAAAAAAAAAATCCTATAATTTTTCCCACTTAATTTGAAAAGGGGGTGTCAAAATTATTGTGTTAATTTTTACTTGAAACTTAAAGTTCCTTTAACGCCACATTATTTTTTAAACATACGACTAATAACCGCCCCGTAGTTAAAAAGCTTATACTGGGGGAATTCCAGTTGCAACGCAGCAGATATGTCCATGTCAAAATTTTGCAATAATAATAATAAAAATGCATGTATTTGTGGAAATTGGGGTCAAGTTATATTTTACAATTTTAAAAATGTGCAGAATTTCACAAGTTGCTTCATGTTAAAATTAGATAGCTCTTAAGATGAAAAGAAAAATGCACTGAGCTGTCACCACGTTACAAATAAAATTATGCCATCTAGTAGCAGAAAAATGACAACACAATTCAATATCACACTAATTTTTTACATCCTTTTAATTGAACTCAATTTTATGAATTATGAAATCACTGTATCAATGGCGGGCGGCACGGTGACCGAGTGGTTAGCACGTCCGCCTCCCAGTTCTGAGGACTCCGGTTCGAGTCCAGGCTCCGGCCTTCCTGGGTGGAGTTTGCATGTTCTCCCCGTGTCCGCGTGGGTCTTCTCCGGGTACTCCGGTCTCCTCCCACATTCCAAAGACATGCATGCCAGGTTAATTGGGCGCTCCGAATTGTCCCTAGGTGTGCTTGTGAGTGTGGATGGTTGTTCGTCTCTGTGTGCCCTGCGATTGGCTGGCAAACAGTCCAGGGTGTCCCCCGCCTACTGCCCAGAGCCAGCTGAGATAGGCGCCAGCACCCACCGCGACCCTTGTGAGGAATAAGCGGTCAAGAAAATGGATGGATGGATGTATCAATGGCTAAAATATGCAGCTACATTTCTGGCTAACATTTTTTCCCCACTTTTGTTAATAAGAGTATGCTTATTATGAAAACATATGTATTTAATGTATATTTATTCTACATTTACAACAGATATAAAATTTTATGATTAATTGTGTGTTAACTTGAAGTCATGCGATTATGAGTAAAATGTTTTTAATAAATCCGATGCTTGTCAATGGTCACCAATTAAACACAGATTGTCGCTATTTGCGCTTTAAGCGCAGTTCCACTGTGTAGTTTTAAGTTGTAATATCACCATCTAGCACTAGATGGCAGACATGACTTCATTTGCACTTGTACCAGGTCTTATACTGCCCTATGATACAATGCGAATAGGATTATTAAAAATTTGTGTTGATTTTTGTGGGGGAAAAAAATGCACAAAATGAGTCCATTCACAATGTTGATTTTCCGTTTAGCAGTTTGAGCCATCCTGAGAGCCCTTTCCACCGGAAAGAAAAATATCACACTATGTGGTTGGTTATTTTTTGTTTTCAAACCGTTTGATGTTGAAGACTTTTGTACTAAGAGACTGTGATGTACATTGGTAAAAAAAAAAAGAAAGACAAAAAAATAATAATTAAATTGCATTTTGGTCATGAATCTGGTTAGCAAGTGTGTGGCCCTACGTGGCCCCCCCAGCAGCATTGATGGTAAAATTGTGGCCCCTATTCATCATCTCGGTTGCAGATCCCTTGGTTAGTAAGTCAAGTTTGCGTGCAAAGCAGTGGCAATGGGAGAGGAAGTATGCCGTTGTCATATCACTGCTTTGTGAGGATGCGTGTGAGCAAGCGTGCATTTCGTGGGGATGACCACACGGGGCTTTCTCACGTTCTGTTCACAGCTGTGAATGGTTCCAGAGACTGGGGGCCTCTGCCCTTTGCTCTGCAACCACTGGGAGATAGGGGAGGAGGGTTTGTTGTGTGTAAGAGTGTGCTGAGGCAGAAAGAATACAGCGGAGAAAAGCATATTGCCTGGAACTTGCCTGCGTGTAAAAATGCTCTTGAAGTGATCCATCCATACATACTCAAATTCATTTGCTATATTGCTTGTAATATTCAGGGCCACGTGAGACTTTGGACTGCTCATCGGTCATTCATAGGAATACACAGAAACAGTCACAGTTCACACTCAACATTCATGTTATCACTAATGACAATAGTGGCTGCACGTAAGAATTGCTAGTGAATTCAGTTACTAGCAATTTAACATCTGCTTCACTGGCAATTTTTAAAATGAAATAATTAACATGAGGAGTCACTAACTACTGTAGATGGGTCAAAATATCACAACTTTAAATTGTGCTTGTAAAATCGAATTATGGTAGTTACAGTTGTTAGCTTTTAATTGTTTGTCATACATTTTAAAAGGTGCATTGCACAGTTCAAAAAGGTAATAATAAAGCTTTTTCTTCATCTTGCATGCTTCACCACTGCCCAGACGAGTACAAAATAAAACAGCCCTCATTTTTTTTTTTTTTTTTTTTTTTTTTTAACTTTGACTGCGACTATCAGCTTGTACCCTCCCTTCAATGTGGTGTGTTCAGGGCTAACGCTCCACTGTTTCTTGGGGGAGGGGAGGGGTGGAGTAGTGGAGGGTGACGTCATACTCGTCCCCGCGGACATTTAGTGTTAGCTCGCCACAAAATTGGGATGGAAACTTAAAAAAACAAAAAAAACAAAAACAAAACAAAAACAAGCGGCCAGCTCCGGTCACAGTCCAAACTACAGCTCACGCTCCAACAAAACTGAATGAATGAATGAATAAATAAATAAATAAATAAATAAATAAGAGTGCACGTACTCGCATGCGAGCTTGACACAGAGGTTGCAGTTCCGCTTTAGTCCAGAGGTGGCAATCGTGAGTAAAAAAAGTGAAACTCCACAAAGCAACGTTAATTCTAGCTCACACACACGCACACACACAAACTAAAGATAGGCTAACTGGGAATGTGGCAAATCTTCAGCATGTATGGCATAAAACAAGGTGTTTTGCACTTACAGGAACAGCTGCCATTATTGTAGGCTGCAAGACGGTGATATCTCCTTTGGTACCTTTCTTGATCTTAGTTGACTATGAGTGCAAGATAAAATAGCATATGTTAAAAAAGATCTTTTTACAAATAAAAGTTCCCGAATTAATTAATTAATTAATTAATTGAATACAAAACAAGTAAGCATACCTGGTCAGACAGAGTCTGAGGTGAAGAATATCCAATTCTACAACCATGAGAAATACACACAAGCTCGGCACTCAGCTCCAGTACATGGGCCAGAGGAAGGTAGCCGATGTAGCAGTCTTTCTCACTGCAAACAGAAGTTGTTCAGTGTGTTAATAACACACTAGAAAACACAGAGCAGTGAGGCATTTATATTTTCTGTAGACTAAAAGCATTTATGTTTGACATTCAAACGATAAATATGAGACGAGATAAGATTCCACATTTTGTATTCCCTTGTTTTTACATGTGGATCTGATACACATCTAATAGGTTATTGTTGTATAGCTTGTCAAACAAATCCATTGATTGCAATAACTGCATCAGCCTCAACCAATGACATTTGCTTTCTTTTGTGATGCTTTTCCAGCCTTTGAATGCAGCCTCTCTCTATTTTAGTATTCTACCCTCACAATTGCTTGTTTATCTCACACATTTCAAGCTCTCTGGTTTTAACGTTGGTTAGACATATAACTGTAAATGTAGTCATGCAAAATTCTCATTTTAAACATACAAGTTCAGTGCTCAATATACTCAATATAATAGGACACACCTGGGCAATTAAATCGATCTGTCAGTCTCCCTAAAAAATTGTATCAGACCCAAATACCTGGAAATAAAACCTTAAATGTCAACCTCTTGTCTTGTCAAAACCAAATGTTTTCATTACATAGAGTACAGGGCATCAGAAATAGTAAGACCGTATTGAAGTGAAACTTAAAAGTATATTAAAGTGCGCACCTCAGGTTAGGTATCCGTTCAGCCAATCCAGTGGTGGCAGCAATAATATTGCTGTGGGAGATCAAGGCACCTTTGGGAGTACCTGTGGATCCACTTGTGTACATGATGACCGCAATGTCGGAAGCTATTGGCTGATTTTGCTCGCAAATTGCTAAATTAAAAAATAAAACAAACACACAAAATTATATTCAATTGAATGTTAAGTATATTTAAAAAAATTATGATGCTTGTTGTAGGAAGTCAAAGTAGAAAATTGTATAAATTAAAATGTAACTTGACTTAAGATACTTGATTGAAGTATTTTTCTTATTTCAGCAAATACAACAACTTCCGAATGCTGCAAATTCATCAAATGACTATATTCAGTTCTTTACAACCTATAAACAGTCTTGACACACTGCTGTGCATAACAGTTTACAAAAACTTTTTATTTTTTGGGGGAAAAAAAAAGTGTTATAATTGGTAGCTTTCTCTAAAAACATCCAATTTATTTTCTAACAGTTGACGACTTGAAAATTATAAAAAAAAAAAAAAAAAAAAAAAAAAAAATTCAGACAAAAACCCAATTTGCAAATACTTGAGGTGTAGTAAGACTGAATGCTCCATGCCTGCGTGAGCACATATGTCGGCAATCTGGTCATGGAAAAGCCAACAATTCCTATGATTCTTGTAGAATGATGCCTCTAATTTGACAATTATCATGGCAATGGTGTTGCTGTTTGATATATAAACTAAAATAACACATAAGCACAGCTGGCCATAAAAGAAGACATATGAAAGAGTGAGATCCTCTCGTTTTCCTCAGATTGACATGTAGGCGTTAGTGCTCTAAAAATGGATGGCATGTGAAGTTAACAGTCCAGAGTATAAACATAACTGCCCTCCCATCCTGTGCTCCATCCACATTTACTGAACTTAATTTTTCCTATTATCTATCCTACATACACATAACAATGCATATCCAATGGAACGTCAACAAAAAAGGAGTCAAGAAGGAACATGCATTTCCTTAGCCATCCATATCGCTCCTAATCTGACACAGATGTGTATACTTCCTAATATACATGACCAATAAGGACAGAATATACATGACCAATAAGGACAGATACCAGCAAGCTCAACCCCCACTTTATTTAGACTTGTTCTGCTCAAGCAGGAGCAGGAGAGTATGTGTGGGTCAGTAATAAAGAAATACCTGAACTCTACATTCGTACTTGCATCATAAGGTCCAACAATTCCAAGTAAGCCTGCTATGCTGTGTAAGGGCTATCTGGGACCCTAATGAGATTACTCTTGTAAGTATGCGTGTGGTATGAGAGGCATACTCCTAAAGTGCTGCATTGATGAGGTTTAAGGCAAATGGTCTTTGATGAAATTGCAAAGTGACTCTGGATAGGGAATTTAGTTCAGGATTAGTGTCAAACAATAAAAATAGTATGACATGGGATTAATTGCATGAGAGATGCTAGTAATTTGACCTGATATTAGAGAACTGACAGTACAAATATATTATGCACCAGCAACCTGGGCATATATACTTACCATTTTCTGGTTTGTTGCCCATCCTCTGCACATCGACCATGTTATAGATGCTAATGCCACTGGGATAGCCGGGCCATGAGGTCGGAGTTTTGTCCACTACTATGATGCACTGCAGCTTCGGAACTTTAACTAGAATATCCTAACACACATGATTACAGTCATATTGTATTCTGGATAGAGTTCAGAGAGTAAATGGAGGAATTAGTTATGCTGCAAAAGAGATATACTTGTATAAAGCATATAAAAGTGAAGCTAACCTTACAGTTTGTTTGTATCCTACATGGTGTTGAAGCTGATTTCTAACCTTGAGTCTGGTCTCCAGGAGCTCTCTGCTGGTGATGATGTGGGTGACTTCTGTCTCATTCAGTCCGTGAGCGATGGCTGGACCCCCCAGTGTTGAATAGAAAGTAGCCACTGCAAACACAAGATTACAAAAAAACAACAAATTAAACAATCAAGTATTTATTATATGGACCATTTGCTCATTTGGAATGCTTTTTCGTCCCTCTTTTTTTTTTTTTTTTTTTTTTTTTTTTTAGATTTAATTATGTAAACCAATGGAATGGTTTAAAATCATATAGCAGAGTAATGTGTAACATAGTAATAGTTTAACAGTCTCCCCTAATGTCCGGTTTCAAAAGTTTACTGATGACTAGTGTGCTGCATGCACGCAACTCTCTCTCTTATCTATGTATATACACACACAACTCAGATACTCATGAAAGCAGGCGTAGTAAGCAGCAGTACCCAGTAATTTTAATATAGAAAAGGATCCACAGTATTCATGGGGACAGCAGAGAGAGAGAGAGAGAGAGAGAGAGAGAGAGAGAGAGAGAGAGAGAGAGAGAGAGACGTGATAAGAGTATCTAGTGCCCTGAGGCTGACACTGAGATTTAAGGGACCGGGCTTGATGACATCACAGTCTTGCGTCATGGAGCAACAGTTATATTTCCTGCTGTGTGACACTGTATATGAGGCCACGACACCTCCAGCCGTGAGATCGAGATTCAAAGCTGCATGTGTGGGACTTTTGGAGAGCCGTTTTCAATTTGGTGTCACAATTCATCAACATATCAGCCAACATTATGAGTAAATATGGCTGCTAATCTGACACTTGAATAGAATCTCATTCCTCTAATTGACAAAAAATAATGCACAGTAAAAGCACATTTTTAATGACATTGGACAAAAATCCACTATATCGTGATGCGAGGACACGCACACAAACACAAACTCTCACACTGTGAGTTCACTGGGGTCCTTTGGCTGACTCCTTGATGTCTCTGTCAACATCAGATGCTCACGTAGACTCACTCACACCGACTATGACGCCATTAGCCTTCACTTGTTTGCCTCGTTCTCCTCCCTGCCTTTTCTTCCTCCCTCGCCCCCTCTCCAACCTTTAACTCCTCTCGACATGTTCACTTTCCGCCGGGGTAGAAGTGTTTGTGTGTGTAAGTGAGAAAGATGCTCTCTAAAGATGCTTTGCTGGCTTGCGCTTGCAGCATATTTTCACTTTGACAGTTTAATGGAGCATAAACTAAAAAGTGCAGGAAAAAAATGAAGGATCCTTCAAAGAGAATTAAAAAGAATTAGGGAATCTAAAGTGCAGCTGGGAATACTTAAATAAATAAAAACTATTTTCAACAGACATTAAAGAGTGAGGACGTGCTGAGTACTTAAAGTGCAACAAAAGCGAATATTTAAAAAAAAATTCTTCTGGAGATTAGGTTTAAACATTCAGAGCTTTGATTAACTCTGCACGCCAAATACAGAACAGATCATAATATTCTATCTGACCATTGCTTAAGTGCAAGAGACATCCATGTATGCAATAAAACAGCGGGTTTCCATCACAAAATAAAGTGGATTTATAGTGGCCAACTGGGAAACACTGGGTACTTATATAACTGTGTTACAGAAGGGACAAATTGACCTTATTCTGTCTTGTCATTTGATCGCACGCAGAAAATCACAATACGGACGCACATACATTAACATATTCTCACAAGAGTTTAGTGGGAAAACCTTAAAAATACTATTTTAAGTTTGCAAGCACTCCGAAACACATGGGAATGAACCCACAGTGTCAGGCGAGGGATTTACTGCACCATCATTAAGTAAATGACTCCCTTAGCACTGTCATGTTTGTGTTTCATGTCAGGCTGCTGGGTCACGTGTTTCCTTTTGTCTCACAGCTGCTGGCATTCTACTGGGTGGGCGGAGTCCCCAGCTGAACACCTGGGAGTCATCACAATTCGTCCACTATCTAGGTGCAGCAGAAGCTGAAGGACGCTGTCGGATTATTCTTGTCTTGTCTTGTCCAGTTAATGGTGCTAAGCTGTGTTAGTAGTTTCTCAACGTCTGCTTCAAGTTTCTCAACGTCTGGTCAGGTTTCTCAACGACTGGTCAAGTTTCTCAACGAATGGTCAAGTTTCTCTACGACTGGTCAAGTTTCTCTACGACTGGTCAAGTTTCTCTACATCTGGTCAAGTTTCTCTACGTCTAGTCAAGTCTCCACGTCTACTCAAGTGTCTCCACGTCTACTCAAGTGTCTCCACATCCTGCCAAGTCTGTCCACATCCTGCCAAGTCTGTCCACATCCTGCCAAGTCTGTCCACGTTCTGCCAAGTCTGTCCTGCCACGTCTGTCCATGTCATGCCATGTCTCTCCACGTTCTGCCCAGTCTGTCCACGTCTTGCCCAGTCTGTCCACGTCTTGCCCAGTCTGTCCACGTCTTGCCCAGTCTGTCCACATTCAGTCCAGTCATCATGTTAAGTCTTCTCACGTTCCATCCAGTCCTTTATTCAGTCAATAACGTTATTTTTCTACCTGCCTTTCTCCCTGCCTGGTTTCTCCGCCTTTGGGTCCATCCACCAATTCCGTACCCCACATACCGTGACAAGCACATTACAATAATTATGATAAAGCAGTCAGAGCATGTTTTCATAATGTACTTATAAAATAACTAGTAGGGGTGTGAATTGCCTAGTACCTGACGATTCGATTCGTATCACGATTCACAGGTCACGATTTGATTCGATACCGATTAATCCCGATACGAATTTATAAGTCGATTGTTGCGATTTTTTTCATTCAAATTTAGAAAATACTAATCAGTCAACTTGTAGAGTGTAAGATTTGTATGAAAATGTATTATTTATTTATCTGAAACTTCGGTCTTATACAGGTTGTAATCTGTTTCATGTTTGAACAGCATTAAAATAAAACATTAAGGCTTAATGTTCCGTTCATATAACATTCTTCCATGCTTAAGGTGTGAACCCTAACCCGAAGTAAGACGTTTTGTTGAATATTTTTCCATTAAAAATGGAAGTTTAAAAATCGATTCAGACGCCTATTGAATCGATTCGAGAATTGCGCAATGTAGTATCGCGATATATTGCCGAATCGATTTTTTTTAACACCCCTAATAACTAGGCATGTTCTATACCACTTTTTTTAGACTGGTTACAGTACGAGTACTCAACCCTTTAGTAGTCACTCATATCAAGTACAGTGGTACCTCTACTTACGAAATTAATTGGTTCTGGAAGAAAGTTCTTAAGTAGAAATTTTTGTAAGTAGAGACGCATTTTCCATGTAAATGCCCTAATCCGTTCCAAGCCTCCCAAATTTCAGACATAAATGTTTTATAAAGCATAAAAATGCATCAAAACATGTAACAAATACATGTTACAATTAGATTATTGCACAATAAATGAGAGTTGTGCATAATGTAAATAACAAAGAATAGAGTAAAGAATAAAAATGATGGTCATTTACCTTTTTAACTGCTGTCCTCATCGTTTTTTGCCCTCTGGTTCATGTTCTCCTCTCCTTTTTTTTTTTTTTTTTAACAATCCTTCGTTAATGTCCAATGCAAACATCATCTTAGTGAGCAAACGCCCGACTGGTGAACACTTTTTCTGGGCGATTCTTTTAAACAAACTCTGAAACTTCATGGAAACTTCCGGTATGGCGAGGCATCTTCTTTAAAAAAAAAAAGGCCCGTCTCGTCGCAATTAAAAACTTACTGTGCCTTCATCAATCACCAATTGTTTGAATTTTTGCACAAATTCGTTGGCCGTTAGTTCATACATTTACGAAAAACTGTTGGAACACCTCATGGGCCGGGGATGAATGATGAGGACGCTGTATAGACACCGATCTAGTATACGCTCCTAGATACCTATGGTAGAGGTTCCTCTTTGCCAATGGGATGCCAGAAACATGCACGAACACCGATCTAGTATACGCTCATACCTATGGTAGAAGGTTCCTCTTAGCCAATGGGATGCCAGAACAATGCACAAACACCGATCTAGTATTTACGCTCATAGGTACCTATGGTAGGAAATAGCCATAGCCGAAAGTATGTTGCGTTCAGTAATGTATTTTTACCTTTCATATCTAGAAATTTCTTTCGTAACAAGAGGCAATATTTTCCCGTTCAGGAGTTTCGTAACTCGAAAATTTCGTATGAAGAGACGTTCATAAGTAGAGGTTCAACTGTACTTTAATACATAAAAATAAAATGACATTTTTTATTTATTTATTTTTTAAAGAAAGTCCTATATATCACAATATAGTATTTTCCCTTAAAACTGCATGAAATTAATGTCAATTTGCTATTCTTTAATTTCTAATTCCTGGACTCTGGGGGGCGGCATGGCACCGTTACGGCGGTGTGGGTTCACTCCCCACCCGGGAGACCATGTTCTTATGTGTGCATGTTTGTGTGAGTGAGTGAGTGAGTGAGTGAGTGAGTGAGTGAGTGAGTGTACCAAAAAAAAAAAAAGAAAAAAAAATCTAATTCCTAATAGTACAACGGCCACAAGAGGGCAGCCTAGTACCGATACTTTGAAGAACGGTCGGGTATCAACCCAATACCAAAGATAATATTCTGTAAATTATTTTTTTTCTACAAAAATCACAGTTAAGTGAAGAATTAATTTCATACAATGTGCAACATGCAAAGTGAGAAAATCCTTTAGAAAACACATGGGTGGTCTTTAAGAACCTACAGAACTACAGTTGTTGAAGGTTATGTATTACTCATTTACTCATCAAAATGCATTTTTATTAAGGGTAAGTATACAATTCTAAACATTTTAATTACATTTTGAGACAGGACTACAAATGAGAAAATGCATGGATCTTGAAATACAGTTTAATTACAATTCTACCCAATTCAAATTTTAATCAATCACCAATTGTTTGAATTTTTGCACAAATTCGTTGGCCGTTAGTTCATACATTTACGAAAAACTGTTGGAACACCTCATGGGCCGGGGATGAATGATGAGGACGCTGTATAGACACCGATCTAGTATACGCTCCTAGATACCTATGGTAGAGGTTCCTCTTTGCCAATGGGATGCCAAAAACATGCACGAACACCGATCTAGTATACGCTCATACCTATGGTAGAAGGTTCCTCTTAGCCAATGGGATGCCAGAACGATGCACAAACACCGATCTAGTATTTACGCTCATAGGTACCTATGGTAGGAAATAGCCATAGCCGAAAGTATGTTGCGTTCAGTAATGTATTTTTACCTTTCATATCTAGAAATTTCTTTCGTAACAAGAGGCAATATTTTCCCGTTCAGGAGTTTCGTAACTCGAAAATTTCGTATGAAGAGACGTTCATAAGTAGAGGTTCAACTGTACTTTAATACATAAAAATAAAATGACATTTTTTATTTATTTATTTTTTAAAGAAAGTCCTATATATCACAATATAGTATTTTCCCTTAAAACTGCATGAAATTAATGTCAATTTGCTATTCTTTAATTTCTAATTCCTGGACTCTGGGGGGCGGCATGGCACCGTTACGGCGGTGTGGGTTCACTCCCCACCCGGGAGACCATGTTCTTATGTGTGCATGTTTGTGTGAGTGAGTGAGTGAGTGAGTGAGTGAGTGAGTGAGTGAGTGAGTGAGTGTACCAAAAAAAAAGAAAGAAAAAAAAATCTAATTCCTAATAGTACAACGGCCACAAGAGGGCAGCCTAGTACCGATACTTTGAAGAACGGTCGGGTATCAACCCAATACCAAAGATAATATTCTGTAAATTATTTTTTTTCTACAAAAATCACAGTTAAGTGAAGAATTAATTTCATACAATGTGCAACATGCAAAGTGAGAAAATCCTTTAGAAAACACATGGGTGGTCTTTAAGAACCTACAGAACTACAGTTGTTGAAGGTTATGTATTACTCATTTACTCATCAAAATGCATTTTTATTAAGGGTAAGTATACAATTCTAAACATTTTAATTACATTTTGAGACAGGACTACAAATGAGAAAATGCATGGATCTTGAAATACAGTTTAATTACAATTCTACCCAATTCAAATTTTAATAAGAGGCTAACAGTATTCTGTCCTCCTGTGTGTCCTCATACAGTATCGGTACATGTCAAAAAATTGCATAACTGGTCATCCAAACACCAAATCAACTGGTGGCATTTTGCATGGTATAATACACAACGTATAATACTTACGTGGGTAATTCTGCATGAAGCAGGCCAAGGCAGCTAACATCCATTCAGCCCGTGTCTCACAGAATATGGCAATGTTCTGTTTAGGCTTCTGCCCCAGTTCTGCCAGACCACAGCCAAACTTGGATGCTGCAGAGAGGATCTCCTTATAGGACAGCCAGTGGTAATTCCCAAGAACCAGCTGCAGGAACATGAAAGGATGCGTAAAAAAAGAGAGCCTCATTTTGATGAAGTAAATGTTCATGAATTCAAAGGGGGAAAAGGTGGTAAATTACTCTCAATAATCAAGGGACAAGTAAATATGACAGAATAGTTAACGAAAAGCAACTCTATATAAATACAACACTGTAACACTGGCTGCATGCCTCAAGATTTTGGACTCGTAAGAGACAACTACAACATCTAAACTTCATCTGTCAGTACAGAACCCACAAAGACAACACTAACTACATAACTAATAGCTTGTCAAACATTGAGACTCATCTTGGTAATATTTAATTGAGAAGGCAAGTAAACAATGGACAATATGAGGAAATTGGAACCATTAGATATAAAAAGTGATTGTGAATGTGTTAGTACAGCTAACTAATTGAAGGACAGTACAGATGACTTAGTGCAAAGTAGTGAATATGCAAATTATTTGTGACAGAGCAAGATTGTATGAAATGACTTACTTAATTACGTAACCCATGTAATGAACCGACTGAAACTTAATGGGGACTTGCTTGATTTTGGGTTAATTAAGACTTACTTATGACAAATGTGACTTAATCTCATCTCTGGCTGAATCACATTATATCATCCATTCATTTCCTGTACGGCTCATCCTTGTGAAATCCAAACACTGACAAACAGCACGTGTTGTTGAACCAACAGTGGCCTCTAATGGTTGATTAGGAGTAGTGCATGTGTAAAGGACCGCAATCACCGCTGAAAAGACTTCCTTCGAGTACCCCTATCCAGCTTCTTTTCCATGTCTCCTCAACCAACACAGCTGAGGGAGACATGGAAAAAAGGCTGGATAGGGGTATTGAGAACCACTGGACTAAAACATAAAAGTGTATATTTCAAAGTCTTGAATAGATGACACAGACGACAGTCATGCTTGCTCTTGGAGTTGGTGTGCTTTGTTGCAATGCAATTATTCCAGTGTACTTGGAATAATCAAGGATTTGTATTTATTTTCATAATATTAATAGGGTTATGCTTTTATTGAAAAAAAAAATAAATAAATACACACACACATATACATACATATATACATACATATATATATATATATATATATATATATATATATATATATATATATATATATATATATATATATATATATATTATTTTTGTTCTTATAAATCCAGACAATTGTTTTGTTTTGTGTTTATATATTTACATTTACATGTGTTAAATATCTCAATTTCATGTTTATTTCAGCTACAGTTTTTTTGTTTGTTTTTTAATGCTATATAAAGCTGAGTTGAACTCAATATTTCTTTGCTGCATTGGTATTCATTAGGGGTGGGAGAAAAAAATCGATATCGCAATATATTGTTGCCCTCTCTGTTGCAATAAATTATCGGTACACTGACTGTAGATATCGATGTAATGTGTCCAGTTGTGAAATGTTCTAAATGTTTATGCACTTTAATTTGTCTCACTTTATAATGTTTACAGTTAAAACACTAAGAGGCAGTGAGGCACTATGCAGAATTTTGTACATTGTACAAAGTTTTGGCATTGAATAAATGCATAATTAGACATTTTTCTTTTAAGGGGCATTTGTTTTGTTTTTTCAGTCACATATCGTGATATATTGCTAATTTATTTGACAATATATCAAAAATCGTAGATATCGTGTATCGTGATATTATCGATATCGTGAGCCAAATATCGCCACAGCATCGAATCGTGGTTTACCCGTTATCGTCCCACCCCTAGTATTCATTGTCCACATTTTTCTTCAATACAGCTCTTATTTCTCACTCGAGCTTTCAAACATTTTCTTGGTCCTGACACACAATGTCTTTGAACTGCTCAAATATATCATGGAGACCAAGCAAGCTCATAGAATAAATGGCAAGTGGCCAGTCAAGCTATTAACTCATTCACTGCCTTTGACAAGTATACTTGTCAATTGTATTTTTTAGAGCGGTGCTAAATGGGGGCGAATCTGAGCATGCTCCACTGTAAATATCAAACTTGGAAACAACTTTACTGATGCCCAACCACCGGTAGATGACATCATAGCCCCATTTTATAGTAAATAAACACAGTTTCAGAGTCCATGGGAGAAATGGCTGTATTTTGGCAAACCTACATTTTTCTGCTGTCAATTATAAAAGAACGGGACGGGACAAAAAGTAGGGAGTCTATTCTGTTATTTGGTAGATTCGGTTTATATATAATTATTGAATGGAATATCACGTGAGTATTGGAAATGTAAAAATTTTCTATAATGACTGGCAGTGAATGAGTTAAAAGGGTTGGATACAGTGTTTACACGATCAAATTCAAAACAAATATCTATTTTATATTATAAGTAGAGAATTCACAATATTACTGGATTAAAATATACTACTGTTAGTTTTTATATATTGCCTCACTTTGAGCTGTACAACTCCATTCAATCCACGTGACTTTTACCTTCTTGAACGTCTTGCCGTTGCTCTGCTCCTCATCTTCCTCACTTATCACCTCTCTTGTGCCAAGACATTCTCTGTGGGGGAATCTCATGGCTGCAAATTCGAAGACCTTAGGCAGCGTGTCCAGTCCAGGGTACAGCGATCTCACCAGTCCTTTGGTAGCTTTGACTGCTCGATACGGTCCCTCGTGTTGTCCCAGCACCGAGTGAGCCTTTGCCCTCTTTGCGCGCTCTTGCTCAGATCCATAAAGAGCCCCTTCAGGTCTGGAGACCCAAGTGAAAATGTAGTAAGGAATGAAGCTGAAGAAGGAGTAAATCGACACCATGAGGTTGAAGAGGAGCAGTAGCACGGGGTTCAGATCTTCTTTTTGTTTCATCTTGGTTAGGGTGTGTACAGTAGCAGCTTAAGAATAGGTGAAGATCAATCCTAGAAAAAATGCGACAATAAATACATCACATCAACATCAATTCTTACATAGTCAAATAACTACAAATGTTGGGTATTTCTATACTGCCATACTCAAAATGACCCTTCCGTCCTGTAGCGTAACATTCTGTGAGGCTTAACTTATTGCAAAACATGAAACTTCACTAGAACGCATACCTTTTTGTAGTCTTCTACTTGGTATGTTTCGCTGTGCATCCTCATGAGGAATGAAGCACATTATACCTTCAACTAAAGCAGTCAATGAGCTCAGCAAAGACATCAAAGAAGTGACAACACAAAGCTCTAAAAAACATGAAAGAGATTTTGTGTGTGTGTGTGTGTGTGTGTGTGTGTGTGTGTGTATTAAAGAGGTTTTGAATTGAGTGTTTCTGATAGAAGGGAAGAACATCTATCCATTTTTATGAACAGCTTATTCTCACTAGGGTCGCAACTTGCAACTGTGCTGGAGCCTATACCAGCTGTTTTGAGGCGGTAGGCAGAGTTAAGACTGGAACAGATGAATATGAAGAGAGGAGATATGTTGTGATAACGAGTGTGGACTGCCAAGTTGAGTTGGTTAGCATAGAAGGATGAAACAACTGCTACAAAATTGTTATATTATGAAAGGTGACACTGTGTTTACTTTCATTCATTTTCAACAACAAACACACCCTCGCTACAAATATTGGTCTTTCAGACTATGTGGGAAGGCCAACTTGATGAAATGATGCTCTCCGCATATTGAAATGCATTGGACTTTAGATCGTTGTAATTTGATTTGTGAGGATATTTTGATTTCAGAATGTAATGAAATGTCACTTGACTCTTTCTGTATAGCAACCTGTCTGGTTTGTAAGCTAGTCACAGGAAAAACCAATACAACACGGTTTGTTTTCACCATGTTACAGTAAGTTGTGTTGCATTGTGGAAATTTCAGAAATGCCTGAATATTCGGATTTGTCCACAGAACAGTAAAATGGTTGTACCCGGTGTCACAAAAGCACTGCTTGTAAATGACTCTTGTCAGTTGAAAGCACTGAAGAAGCATCAAACTACCATTATGCACTAAAATGTACAATTATTTTTTTATTATTTTACAATAATCAGATTAATACTACAAAGTCATCCAATTTATGATACTCTTCCTATTATGATGTAGGGAGGGTTATGTGACTGTCTATACTGTAAATATAATTCCTTATTAATTCACCAAATGCAACAACCATATGCTATTTGCTAAAAAAATAAATAAAAAAAAAAAATAAATAAATAAAGGCCACATGACAAAACAGCTTACACAAGTGCATGTGTGCACAATGTAAAAGCAACAACCAATTTTCGCTGCAGTTTTTAATTTCCTAGCACAATTACTTGTTTCCTTGGCACACATACGTCTCCCTGCCCATTGGCACAAATTGCTTTCAATCTGGCATTAGAAAACCACTGCCACTGACTGTATTGACACAATCGCATTGTGCAGCAGCTTGTTTTTTATTTTGCTACTGTTTCTTCGCCATCTATAAGGTGCTTTGTACAAGGACTTTATAGTTCGGCTGATGCTTGAGGTGCCGGTCATTAAGTGCATTCTTTGCAACGCAAAAGAAAATAGTATAATATTCCATCACAAGTCACAACACCACAGACAGACAGTATCACTTCATAGAAATTTAATTTCTCGTATGACTAGCACAGGTGGGCATCTCTTGCTACTTGACAATTTGATTCAATTATTATTTAATGTGACCGATTATTGTGCATGTTGTAATACCTCAAAACAATGCACAACCTATTGTTTTCTGTAATTATTTTTGTTCTGTGCGTCTATTTTAAAATACCTAAATTTTGTTGATATACTGTGCCCATGAAAAATCTACCCAGACCTGTTTTGAATGCAAAGCTATTGCAATGTAAAAAATAAATAAAAATAAAAATAAAAATAAAAAAACAGGATAAACCATTCTAAAACACTTTGTACCATTAATTTGACTTATAACCTGCACTCAAATAAAAAACAAAATCTTCTCGATAGGGTAAACAAAAATAACCAACCGAAATAAAGTTATTACTGTTGTAAGTGGTCACACCCTCTCAAAACTGGAATGAGGCTGTGTTTAGAATTGACAAATTAAATTCACTCGTGTTAAATGGGAGTCAGCACACATCTGCCACCATTTAAAGTGCCTCTGATGAACCCCAAATAAACTTCAGCTTTTTTAGTAGGCTTTTCTTGGCATGTTTGAAGAAAAATGCTTTACTACCATAATTCACTCTCAAACATCAGAGAGAACATTTGTTTTGGTCCAATGAAACAATGGCTGATTATTTATTTTTTATTTATTTATTTGCATAATTACAATAGTTGGCGCAAACACAACACTGCTCATCATCAAATGAACACCATACTAAGCAAGTTGGTGGCAGCATCTTGCTTTGGGGCTGTTTTTCGCAACTAGCCCAAGACAAGTTGGAAGGAATTATTAACAGTTCAAAATGGCTGTCAATTAGCACAAAACCTTCAGGCTTCAACTCACCAAAAAGATGTCACAAAAAGCCTATACAAACATCTTTGATTTACATATTTGGGGTTAAGCAGAGGCACTTTAAATGGTGGCAGGTAAAACATATTTGAACAGAAGTTGTGTAGACATTTTCACTTAGTTCACTATACAGACAACAGGAAGAAGTTGTGAAGGGAGTGTATGTTGTTCTTATTTGAACAGTTCCAAAGCTATAGAGGAACCGGTATTGTGAGTGGACTGCATTACATCCAATTATGTTTAGCTACCTAATCAACCAGAGTAGAAATGCAAAATCTGTGGCTTATTGAAGACAAACAAGCTGCTTGACTAAAGGTCAAAACACAAAATTGCACCACAAGATTACATATGAAAGTTTGACCCTAATCTCTTGCCTTTCGAGAAAAAATCCTGCAAGATGTGTTCATTCAATGGCTGGCTTTATGCACCCTCTTAATGGATTAATGAGAAATATTGTGACATACTCTGAGAAAAAGGAGGGGGTGTACAAGCATGTGTGTTTTGAGAGTGAGGGAATACTGTTTCCTATTGAGTGAATGTGGTGTTTTGTGCTTCATTGTGCCAACCCATTCAGCAAGCCTTGCAGAAATGTGAAAAATGATGGCTCAAGTGGCAAAATGACAACATAACATTTAAATGCCACTGGTTGTCAAAATAGAATGTGCATATAGGCTAAATGAGCTTAGTGCAGATCACTAAATTATATTTTTAATTCAATGTTTTAGTCTTTTTGAAAATGTATTTTAAAACATGTTAAATTAAGGCCTAAAGCGCCTGGCAAAACATGCCTCTACATTGTAGAGGTGTCCTCCATTTTAAATTAATATGGCCAGGTGCGCCCTATGGATACAAGTGATGCTTATTATAAAGGTACTAAAAAATAGCATTTTCATTTTGTGGTATTCAAGTGATGGGGCTCAAAATTATTATTTTTTTTCCACAGGGGCGCCTTGAATATGGATATATTTATCAGCACAGTTATGTAGCCCAGTATTAATTACACCAGATTATGCCTCTCAGAATAGATTTGCAGAATTTGGTAACTGTTTGAGAACTGGCGGCATCCCGTTCACATCCATAAGTAAACATGCTGATATGAAATGTGTCCTACTACAGTATGAGGATATTAACCTCAGGTTACGAAAAAAAAAAAAAAAAAAGGCCATTGGTTTCAAGGTCCCCATAGTGTGGAAATACATTAAGGTAAGGTAATACAAATAAAATAAATTTATCCTAAAAACACAAGTTATATCACACATTTTTTTTTCACTTTAAAGTGACATTTTTAAATAATCTGAAGCCCATATCTTTTCTTGATTTGTTGTAATGACAAATGTGGTGTCAAAGTATATATTTTAGGGGTCAAGGTTCCAATAAAATAAGCTTCCACTTAGCATAACAATTGGGGTGTAACAATGCACATTTCACATAAGAATTGTGTCATCAAAGTGACTTTAGTGTTTTCCTTGAAAAACTTCTTTTAGCCTTCCTTCCAAGGCATTGAGATTTCGGCCAGTAAGGACTAGCGGCTAGTTACTAGTCTGAATCAACACATCCCATCCGTAACTAGCGATCTTCATTATTAGTGAAGCAAGCACTTAGCTTATATGCTATTAGCTGATTATTTTGCTTCATTATTTAACATATATTTACTTTTGTGTATTATTGTTAATGGTCATCAAACTCCTGATCCTAAAGCAACTTTGAGTGCAGTTCACGCTTCATGTCAATTCACCCTACAAATTAAAAGATTGATTACTTTGCCATCATTCAAAGTGAGAAACAATGCTGAAAAAAAACTACAATAATGTTACAAAGAACCCAGATAATTTGTGAAGTGGCTGGGTTGGGAATTGAGCACCTCCAAATCTGAGACCAAGGTCTTCAGTTAGGAAAGGGTGGAGTGCCCTCTCCAGGTTGGAGATGATATCCTGCCACGAATGCAAGTCTCTGGGGGTTTTGTTCATGAACGAGAAAAGAATTGATTGTTAGATGGACATGCAGATCATCGCAGTGTCTGCAGTCATGCAGACTCACTATCGGTCTCTCGTGTTGAAGGAGTTGAACCAAAGAATATGCTTGTGATGTACTGGTTGATCTATGTTCCTATTCAGACCTAAGGTCACGAGAGTGGCTGAGCCGTTTCTCAATATCAAGAATGCAGAACACGAATGTGAACTCAGCCAGTATGCAGGGTCGGGGAATCCTGTTTAGAAAGTAAAAACCCTGAGGCAGTTTGGCTTTAGCCACAGGCACTTTTTACTCAACAGGTGGAGACGAGCTCGTTTATCTGCCTGTTGAATTGAAGCACCTGTGGCTAAAGCCAAACTGTGGCATGGGTTTTACTTTCGGGACCCGGATTCCCCAAACCTGCCAGAAGAACGTACTTCCAAAGAAGAACGCTAGTCTCTTTGTAATTGGAACGGCTGCGTACTTGTCAACTTTCCCGTTGACTCTGACTATTTCTGTAATGTATAACAGTTATATCACGTGGCTAGATTTAAATTTATAAATCTATATATATCCACTGTTGTATTAGCCATTTTGATTGCAGCATGAAATGTGTCTTGCGATATTTTCTCAGCCACATCTCCTTAAGTCACCAACTGATGCATCCTTGGTTTAAGCTTGCAGACAAGAATAGCATCCGGGTATTGCACTACACTTCATATTGGAAAAGGACTTCTGCCGCAACAGATGACATTTTACAAGATCGTAAGGATGTACTAACTAGCGATGCACGAGAATATCAGTGGCCAATAATTATCGCAATTATCGACCAATTTCACGTCATAAAGCTAAACCAGATAATAAAGAAATCTGCCAATGATAATAGACTTGCCACGTTGGTCCATCTGTTGTGTTTGTGGCTCAAGTTGTGCCCAACTCCTCAACCCCTCCCCTCTCCTATGGTAGTGTCGCATATTGTGACATCATAATTATTGTTGTTCCGATACCATTTTTTGGCCCCCAATACCGATCCTGATACCCAGCTTTGCAGTATCGGCCGATACCGATACCTATGATTTTTTATTTTTTTTCCTCAACATTAAAAAGCTGTCCTGCCATTGGTTCAGAGCATTCAAGGGCCAATAGGATATCTTAGATCGGCATGCAGTGAACATGTCACATATCAATGAATGTCGTGCACGAGCAAGACACAAGATGCTGCATCCAAATCCTATATTATAGTTGGAATTAATGGTATCGGCATGTTACTTGTGCGTACTAACCGATACAATACCACTGTTTTAATGCAGTATCGGCGACTCTGCCGATACCAGTATCGGTATCGGAATGACACTAATCATAATGCACGTGACCTCGTGTTCAAAGAAGACACATCCTGGTGACATGGCAGTCGCCAGTGTGGGCTTTCTTTATTTACTGTGTCTCCCCAAAATGTTACCCTCGCAGTTTTTTGTTGCATTTGCAAACATGACGGTTTTGTTTTGGCAAACTCAAAATGAGTTACTGGTTATCTTTGAAGCAGAGATATCAATAAAATTCAACTGAATGTTGCTTTACACAATGTTTGAATGTATTTGCACATGCTAGACTTAAAGTAGGACTCTAAAGTATATTTGTATTCAAGTTCATTTTGCAAACAATCATACGCTAAATTAACGGTTATTGACATTGGCACTTAATAAATTATTGGTTTATCGTATCGGTTGAAAATAGCATTATCGTGCATCCCACGTAAGAACACACAAGAAAGTGAATTCTGAAACGGCTTTTGTCTCCTGGCTAGCTTGGGAAAGCCTCAAGATTCTTCCAGAACAGCTGGAAGAAGACGTAGTTGGGAGTGGGAAGTTTGCGCTAGCCTACTAAATAGACTACCTCAGATAATCAGAAGTAGATGGGCGGGCGGATGCATACTTGTAAATGGACTGTTTTTGGCGGTCTTTTTTCACTGAGCAATTTGCACAAATATTGCAATTGTCATGGATAGTGCTGCCTGTTCACTATCAAATATTTTTAGAATCGATTAATCTCTCGCTTGGATTTGGATTCATTTTAATTTTGGATTAAAGTGTATTACAAAAGCATTGTTTTCCCTGATTACTGTTTATTAACCAGTGATTTGTGGTTATTTTGTATAGTGATTTAAAAAAAAAAACGGGATTTTTGATGTTGTACTGTGTAACAGGTTCGGTCATTGTTTTCCAAAGTAAAAAAGTTTGCAACGGTCTTAATTTTGAAGTTGAAGTTTTGATTTTGATTAAACACAGAAGAACTACAAAAATCAATTAACAATTACAGTTGATATGCTGAAATCAGAGAATTTGGACAATTACAAAAAACATTGCATATTTTAGGTAGCTACAAAGTGCGATTTCATTGGGTCTAAGGATAACTTGTTCTGTATGGCACGGAACCTTTGCATCATAATTTGAGGCCAAAAGTCACTAAACCATCCATCCATCCATCCATCCATTTTCTTGACCGCTTATTCCTCACAAGGGTCGCGGGGGCTGCTGGCGCCTATCTCAGCTGGCTCTGGGCAGTAGGCAGGGGACACCCTGGACTGGTTGCCAACCAATCGCAGGGCACACAGAGACGAACAACCATCCACACTCACACGCACACCTAGGGACAATTCGGAGCGCCCAATTAACCTGCCATGCATGTCTTTGGAATGTGGGAGGAGACCGGAGTACCCGGAGAAGACCCACGCGGGCACGGGGAGAACATGCAAACTCCACCCAGGAAGGTCCAAGCCTGAACCCGAACCGGAGACCGCAGAACTGGGAAGCGGACGTGCTTACCACTTGACTACCGTGCCGCCCCAGTCACTAAACCTGTCTAGTATATTGCATAATTGTACAAATGTGCCAAATAAGAACTCCAAGGAGTGTGTGTAGACTACTGTACTAAAGAAATACTTTACAGCAGGGGGTCACCGCTGGTACCCAAAACCTGATATCCTTCCCATTAATCAGCGACCAATGACAAGCTCCCCTGAAAATTCAAAACAAAAGCTGGCTTGCTGTTTCTCTTTTAAAATAAAAACATTTAAATTTTAGCAATAATGGCACGGCTATTTATGATTCATAAAAACAGCCAAACGTGCACATTCATAAATTATAAATGTACACATTTAGCTGTTTTTTAATCATTATTAATAATAATAATAATAATTATTATTATTATTATTATTATTATAATAATAAATTATTATTACTATTATTATTACTATTATTATTACTATTATTATTAGTATTATTATTATATAAATCGTTACCTGAAATCACTGTCTAGCCCCCAAACCGAGTCAATATCAATCAAACTGCAGATACGCGGTAGTCGTGATGAAGACATTTACGTTTTCTCAGCAAGTTGATGCACCTGCAGCTGAACGCATAATCTGCGGATACAGAAGGAACACCGGCAAAACAAAACTCACCTTTAACTGTAGCTGTTAACGCAAGTCTTTAGTTCTGGTTCTTTCCATTAAGCTATACCGCCACAAGAAATTATTTCACGTCGTCTTGCTGAACGGGTACGGACCGAGGGGAGGGAGAGCGACTTTCGTCGTGCTATGATTGGACTTGTAGAAGTGGCGCGTGCTGACTGAGGGCCGGGCTGGATGCGAGGAAGGAGGACCGGAGGAATGCAAGGGTTACCTACGGTCACATGAGCCAAGTGGCTTTATCTTCGTCTACATTCCAAGTATTTGACTTCATGTGTTATACATGAACGCGGCTTTTTATTTTGCAATGAAATGCATGAAGAGTTAACGTACCACCTCGGTCAGTACACATAAATATGTGCGCTTAAAATGATCTTGCCATCCACTTTTTCTTTTTTGTCCGCTCTTACACCCCGTCCTTCTAAAGCATACAAGGTTAGATACATTTTATTGAATTTAATGATCTATTAAATTGCTTTTTTTGTCAATATTTGACAAGCATCAAAATGAAGAAATGGCAATTTGTCTGTCTGTGTAGTCTGCACGTTTTGCTCTAGTCGAACAGGAAATACTGGTTGAATTAAAAAAAAAGAAAAAAAGTGCGCCTGTCTCGTCAGGCACCTCTACGGCCAACTAAAGCCCTCTTGTTGGGTCCTTTTTACCGTGGCTAAGAGAGGAAGTTAACCAGAAAATATGCCGACTGTCGGTGTGAAAAGGGATCTTCTCTTTAAAGCGTTGGGAAGAACCTATAGTAAGTAACGCTCATGTCGTAATTAAACGAGGAACAGGAACAACAATATAACTTTTACATGTTCTCTGCTACGCACAACATGACCACGAGTATTCTGAAGTGCAGCCGGTAACAGGTCTCTAATAGATTTAGGTTAACCTCTCGACTTAATAACTACGTTACAAACTAAGTACATTTGACACGAAACATACCTTTTAAAACCGATGTGTCCTCGGTTTGTGTCCAACTTAAAAGTTGTTTGGGCACTTTGTTGTCTCGTCACCAGTGAATTTCAACGTCATTGCATCATCCACAGCACGTCATTAGGCATGCAGCGTCGCAAATTTAAGACTTAAAAATATGTTGAACTTGAAGATGTTATGTCGTGATTAATTTACAAAAACTTTCACAATTAAAATCAGTTACCGTAAATGCCAAAATTTTCTTTATAAACGAGCATTTTAGCATCTGAATTAGGTACATGTTGAGCATTTTTTTAATGTTGATATTCACCATGGGGCGAAACATACATAACCACTGTCTTACCATTAATGCTTTTTATTTTTCTCTTCGTTAAGCCGATGAGGAGTTTGACGAACTGTGTTTTGAATTTGGACTGGAGCTGGATGAAATCGTAAGTACACCCACTTGGTTTACTATATGTGAGTTCAGTGAGTAGGTCACCTGTTTGTATAGTTTACCTCTTGGAATTTAATTCTGACATGTATCTAAATGTGTGCTACTGTTTAGACCTCAGAAAAAGAGATAATTAGCCGTGAGCAAGGTGATGAAAAGGCAACAGGCGCATCTGATGTTGTCCTTTACAAGATTGATGTACCCGCAAACCGCTATGACCTTCTATGTTTGGAAGGTTTGGTTCGTGGGCTGAAGGTCTTCAACAATAAGTAAGACTTCATCTAGTAGAATGATGATATTGCTGAAATCGTTGTACATTGTATTCTGATAGTGTTCACAAAACGTGTTTGTTTATTTGTTTGTTTGTTTGTTTGTTTATTTATTTATTTATTTATTTTGTCCAGGATGGAGGCACCACGGTACAGACGCGTCAGCCCTATCAGTGGGGAGCCTCAGAAGCTTATTATCACCAAGGATGTGGGTTTGCAATGTTCAGAATTGTTATGCATGCAGTGATTCAAAGTATTATTTCCACAGGATTTCAATTTGCATGTTGTTATGTGCAGACAGCATCGGTGCGCCCCTATGCTGTGGCGGCAGTTTTGAGGAACATCACATTCACACAGGAGCGCTATGACAGCTTCATCGAGCTGCAGGAGAAACTCCATCAGAACATTTGCAGGTGAGGTCAGGTGTGACATACAGATATGACCCTGCAAATACTGATACAAAAAGTGGGCAAATAATAAATAGAGCAATATGAAGTGTCCAGTGTGATATTGTAATACTGATCAACAAATGTAAGTCGCTCAGTAGTATTTAGTACACTTTCTCATTATACACAATTTGGCAATAACTTCAAGTTTAATCACTCAATCAATGATAACACAAGAACTTTATTAACCTTGTGTTTTGAACAACACTGCATTATGCTGAAAGTTGTTTTTAATATGACACACCTTGCATTTAAGTAATTAAAGTAAGCAAAATATGCATTTCAGTGTTGTACAGTGCAGTTCTACACGAGTACAAATGACAACCATAATAATAAATACATTACTGCCATTAATTTAAACTGAGTATTACCAGGAGCCACGACCCCATAACAGGGATGGGCAACCTTTGATATTTTGAATTTTTCTGCATAATCTTTGGGATTTTTTTCACCAGTTTTTCATCAAACATATTGAATGATTTCTTTTTTTTTTCTTTTTTCTTTTTTTTTTTTCTTTTTTTAAATAGACTACTATGATTGGGTGGGAAAATAATACATGATCATTACTTGACAGTTGTGTGGCTGGACTTTGAACCTGCTCACTACTGCATCACTACTAGGGATGTAACGATATCCAAACATTACGATACGATATTATCATGATATGAAGGTCATGATACGATAATTATCACGATATTGTGGGGGCGTTGGTGATGTTTAAGAAAGATCACAATATTGTAAAAAAAAGATACCTCATACAAAACAAAAGCACAATATTGTGCTTTTGTGCATAACAGCAATGCATATAAACCACCTACAATCACTAATAACAATATTGAGGCATTTACTTGCTAATGCAAGCACACATTGATCGTTTCACAAGCAAATTAGGTTCCCCTTCATCTGACAATTAGCATAGGTTTTAAACAACGAAGGCCAAAACATCCCTAATAAAAATTAAATTGCACTAATAAACTAGCGACTAGAGGGTGCTAGAACTGCACAAATGGAAATCAACCTGACTTTTTTTCACAGATGTGTTCTTTTTAAATATTGTGAACATGACGACGACAATATTGTTTTAATATCACGATATCACGTTATTGCCCTTATCGTGACATCCCTAATCACTAAAGTTTATCCAATTAGAATAAACACAAACTAAATGCACCTATGTGCTCTGCTGGGTCATTTATCTCCTTTTCTGCTTCACAATGAAATGTCTAAACAATAAGCAAAGGAAAAAAAGAGAATGTGTTTTCCTTTTCACACATTTATGTTTTGTGTCATCAATGTTTCTTCTGTACCAATTTTATGTTGTAAACAAAGCTAGAAATGTTAGTTGCTGTGAAAGTAATTTTGTTTAAAAATGTTTTAATAGCTGAGCTGCAGCCTAAAACTTTATTTTTGTTTATTGGAAGTATACCTGGCATGACCTTCTCTTGTTTTGGATGAATAAAACTACAAAGAATTTGACATTCCATGTAATATTTTCATGTCTGGAGATGGCATCCTTTCAGTATTAGTAGTCCATGATACGAAAACACGGTGTTGTCAGAATTTTGTTGGCACAACAATGCTAATCCTTAAAAAAAAATGCATGACAGAACTAGTCTAGATTGTTGCTTTGAATGTTTTTCTGAATTGGTAAATGTCATCTTAAAGTAAGTATAACATGCCACAAGTGAACCTTTATAACAATGCTTATGCAGAAAGAGGAGCCTTGTGGCGATCGGGACTCATGACCTGAACACCATCTCAGGTCCCTTCACGTACACAGCGAAACCACCCGGAGACATCACCTTCAAGCCCCTCAACCAGACGAAAGAATACACGACCACCCAACTCATGAGCCTCTACAAGGTTCATTAGCTGTTCAAGCATGTTTTCTTTGTTTTTTCCTTGCTTTGTTGACCTTGTCTTTTTGTTGCCTTAGACCGACAGCCACCTGAGACATTATCTTCATATTATTGAAGACAAGCCTGTGTACCCCGTTATTTATGACAGCAATGGTATTGTCTTGTCTATGCCTCCCATCATCAATGGTGAGTATTTACTGTATGCTATTACGTATACGTACCCTGATTTTCACAAAATTGCAATCAAAAACAATATATGACAGCTTGTAAAATGTGATGTTATGATCATTGATTAAAAAAAAATAAAATACAAATGTCCCATGAAAATAATGCATCTCTCCCGTGTCGCTATGATTTTACTTTTTTGCATAACTAGCTTCTCTGGATTGTCTTGCATGTCTTCAGTATCTACATCTATGTGCCTTGCAACACATAGTTCTACTTAGGACCACACCTTCCCCATTCACTTTGTATTTGAGATGAGCAAAGATATACATTGTTCTAAATAGCTAAAAGTGTGCGGTTAAATTCGGCATTCAAGTATATATTGTGCTCATTTGAAAGTAAATCCACTGCTTTCATGAGAATTGTGATCGGATGGGTAATGAAGTCTGTACTATAGAGCACTGATTCACGTGAATTCCCAGGTACTGTACCAGTTCAAATGTGAGAGGTAGCCATCCCTAATTGTGAGCTTTGTGGAACCATTGTTTTCCATTGGTACTCATCGTTATTAGCTGACTCAGGAATATCTGTTCACCATATAAATTTATGATTAATAACTTGTCTCTTATTAAATATGATTCTGAAAAACAACTATTTCTATTTATTGCTTATGGGGGTGGTGTATGAGGACAAATGTGACTAACAGTTTTAATTCGACAACCAGAAGATAAAAATACATGAATTTTTTGCCTTTAATTTGTAACTTTGTTTTTGCAGGGGATCACTCAAAAATTACCCTGAATACAAAGAATGTCTTTGTTGAGTGCACAGCCACAGACCTGACCAAGGTAGAACCAAACCGAGTCCCCAGAGAAATGTTGTTTTCTGTGCAGCATTCTCGCAACAACTAAAATGTGGCATTTCTCCAGGCCAAGATTGTGTTGGACATGATGGTGACCATGTTCAGCGAGTATTGTGCACAGCCTTTCACGTAAGTTACAAGTTCATCAGCGCTTGGAAATAGAAAACCATTATTTAATGGGGGAAATGATGAATTAAACTAAAAAGACAAATTCTTGATTCAGTCATTCATTAACCTCTCCACCTTATTCGGTGACACCAGAGCAGCTGCTCCGCATCAACTCTCAGTTAGACTTTATCATATGCAGGTTAAGCTCAAGCTACATAATGAACTTTGTTTAATTTGTAATGACCCTGTTTGCATTGTTGTCCTGAATGAGGGCCTGACCAACATGCATTTTTTTTAGGCCTATGTCAATACCGGTATTTGGCGGGGGAGAAACCCCGATTACCGATTAATCGGCCGATTAATTAAATCTTTAAAAAAAAAAAAAACTCGCCTGACCTCCTAAAGATGTTTCATGTGTCTATCATACACAAACAATCAAATTTTTGAACAAATTAAAGCAATATTTCTTGTATCGAACACAAGGATTTAATGTTCTCATCAATTTCAGTAAAAGTGTTTAGAGGGTTCACTTGTTAAATAATAATACTCAAGAAGGAATTTAATGACTTGAGGAAATAGAATTTTCTCATATTCACATTTTTTGTTTTTTTGTTTATGAGAAACAATATTAAAAATCTGTAACTAAGTTGAGCTGTCAAAGATCAAAATTTCCGATCTCATTCATCTCGCAGTTTTATGTTTTTTTTGTTTTTTTTTGTTTTTTTTACAAAATTGCTGCTGGTCTCATTTAGCAATACAGGCATGGACTGGTAAATGATTTAATGACAATTTGATCATCATGAAGGTTTTTTTTATTATTATTATTTGAAGCACAAATCACAAAACGGGAAACTTGCTCAAAAGTATTGTTGCTTTAAATGCTCTTTGACATTTGAGCATGTCTGACCTTAACATTCAAGAAATTCTTACAATCTTATCATCCACAACTATTTCTACTATATATCTGATGGGCATAGGTCACTCACATAAGCCTGTCACGATAACACATTTTTTAAGCGTTTATTTTCACAGAAATGATCATGATCAGCAATAATCTTGCTGCTGCTGTTTTATTTTTTATGCTGATATGATCACAGCAGATCCGGTTCGTATTTTTACATTAATTCACATATTTCATTTTTTCACTTATGCTCTTTCAGTGTCGAAGAAGTTGAAGTGGTGAATGCTGATGGCACAACCTGCAAATATCCAGTACTTTACTCACTACATGCACACAAACCCCCTCTGAATTTCTTGCTCTCATTGTGTCCTTCATGTTTTAGGAGCTGGCCTACAGGAAGGAGACTCTGTCCAGCAAATTTGTCAATCACAAAGTTGGCATCAAGTGAGATAGTTAGACATGCTCCCAAAAGCAGTTGTTTTGTTTTTGCAATCCATTTCCCAACTTAACATTTCAACATGTTTACATGGAAAAGCCGAAATTTCTCCTCAGATCTTCTGACAGGCGACTTGTGCATCTGTTTTGCTTTTTCTTGAAAGTGAGTCAACGGAGAAGATCGCCCAGCTGCTAACTCGGATGTGCCTGCGCTCTCAGGCCACTGGCGTAGGTGACGAAATAGAGGTTGAGATCCCCCCCACCCGCTCGGATGTCATCCATGCCTGTGATATCATGGAGGATGCAGCCATGGCTTTTGGATTCAACAACATCACCCGCACCACGCCACAGACCTACACCATTGCCAACCAGGTATGCAAGTTCAGCATACTTTGTGTAGGACAGGGGTCACCAACGATAGATAGCCCTCCACGACCAATCATAGCTCACCAGTGATGGAACATTGTGATTTTCTAGGAATGTTGTATAAATGATCATTTGAAAATGGAAACAAAGACATTTATAGAATTAAAGTGGTGCATACAGTACAAGGGATCCCCAGGTTACAAATATCTGACTTAAAAGCATTGGATATGAATACACGCTGACAGATGTCCACAAATACGCCACATCATACTGTACAGTATGGTAGCTCCCCTTTCTGCTATAACTTAGTTGAGCAGCACAGCTCCATACGCGCATTTCCGACACTCATCCACAATGAGGAGAAGAGGAAGACCACTCAGTCAGTTTACCAGCAGCTGTTAAACGCCACAAAGAAGTTGGAAGGCCACTAGGGCACAGAGTCCTTGGCAATTCCTACGTCAGCACCTTCCCATCTATCAATGCCTTCCAGTTCCACCTCAGCAGTCTCACCTGAACGTGCACTCTTTGAGGAATCCACAGAAGATAAGAAATCTCTTTATGACAATCTCTCCGATGACAACGCTGCCTGTCGCCAACTATATTGTCTCCTAATCTGTACGTCCGTCTGTATATGATGTGCATCGGCGTCTTTCTAAAAGTATGGTAAAGGTCAATGCTATTGTTGTGCTTGTTGATATAATTCCCACATGAAACTAATGTTGAGAAGTTAGTTTAGGGAAGGGGTCATTATTGTGTGGCGGACTTGCAGTTGACTTCCTATTTTTGGGCAAAGTGATAAGTAATGAATTATTTTGTGACACACCTCCAACTCCTTTTATAGGGCACCACGTTCCAGTATTTCAAATGATCTCAAATGGCAATAATAGATTGAAAAAAAATTCAGCTCATGAACAGCCATTCGGAACTCATTGGGTTCACGTCTTGGGGACCTCCCTTCTGTATTTGTATTTATCTGTTTACTTTTTACCGCATTGTGAGAAATCATTCACATGATCAATGTCTTTACATAAAGGACTGTCAAAGATAAATCTTTTTAGAATTGATTATTGTATCGAATACTTGGTTAATTGCACTTCCCCGCCATTTTGAGGTCAAATATTTGTAGTCGACGTAGAGAAGTTCGATGTCTCCCCCAATCCCAGACCAGAAAACATATGATGGCAAAATCACCGGACTACAAAGCACAATTGATAAAAAGCCGCAACGGCAAAATTTAGCCATAAAACTGAATTTATTCAGACAGTATATTGGTTACATATTAACCTCACCTCTCCAAGTTATAACATGGAATATTTGCAAAGAAAAAGGTCACATAGAGAGATTAAAAAAACTAAACAACAACTTTTATTTACCTTTAAAGCTACTGAATGTAGAAAATTCGATTTTGAAAGCTCTCCAGAGTATCCATTGTCAACAGCTAAGGTGTTAATCTACTAATTAGAAGATGTATGTCATAAATTGTCAAAAAATATATTTTGGCCAAATAGTTAGACAGAGTAGCGCTAAATACCAGTAGTTTTTTGCCCCGAAAAACACACAAAAAAACAAAAACAATGCAGAATGCAGCTAGCTGCACAAGTAGCATCCCAGAACCTTTCTCATTCTTGCTTATTGCCGCACGAGTTCTCCGAAGAAGTAACTGTCAGCTTCAAAAATGTTGGTGACCCCTGGTGTACAATAACAAATAACTAATAGCAATGCCATCAAATATTTGTGTTCTTCTCTGTTTGGTATTAGTTTCCGCTGAATAAACTGACAGAGCTGTTAAGACACGACATCGCAGCTGCTGGTTTCACAGAAGCCCTCAACTTTGCTTTGGTAAAACACAAAACCATTCAGAAGCATGTTTGCCCTCATTAAAAAAAAGAAAAAAAATAGAGTAACACAATCTCAACTTCTTTAGTGCTCCAAAGAAGATATAGCAGACAAGCTTGGTAAGAAGATTTCAGAGATCAGAGCAATTCACATCTCCAATCCCAAGACTGCAGAGTTCCAGGTGAGCAACAGTTCCACAAGAGGGCCCTCTCTGACTTTTGAAAAGATTGTAGCCTGTTTTAATAACACAATTCTGTTGCTCCACCAGGTGGCGCGCACCACCCTGCTGCCAGGCCTGTTGAAAACAATTGCAGCCAACAGGAAGATGCCCCTGCCCCTCAAGCTGTTTGAGATATCTGACGTAGTGCTGAAGGATGAGACCAAAGGTAGGCGTCTGAATGTGTGAAATGATTAGCATAGTCAGTTGTCCCTCATACAGATAAAAAGTTGTCTTGTAGATATGATTTTGTCACTAAGGCTATATGAGTTTGAATCAAATCTAAAACTCTGTTGAGATTTGGCCTGTCACTATTGTGTATTTTTACAATCGAAAATCCTGTCAATTGCTCATCAATTGACTGACTAATCAAAATGTCAATCAAATGTCTTCTGCGTTTACTGCATGGACATTTGCGTTCAGTCAATTGGACTTGAGTGCATCCATCAGCAGCAAAGTTCATGCGGAAACCTGTAAGTGGCCAAAAAATGGCTCCACTTATCACATATATGGTTTAAAAAATGATTAATTATAGTTCAGAGGGAGCCATTTTTATGTTGACTAATTTTTGTTGTAGTTAGACAACCCCCCCCCCCCCCCCCCCCCCGCCAAGTTGAATTGTACATGAATTTGTGTGTCTTTATATACATTTACCCAGTTAATGAAATTACTGGTGCCAGTTAGATGTATTATTTAGAAATTTAAAAAAAAATTGAAACTACGCACCACATTGAGACAAAAGAATGACATTTCTTCCATGAAGCCACCTCGGAAAACTAGTAAATGGAAAATTACAATTGAATATAAATATATCATTATATTTGAAGTTATTTGTTGGCTATCCTCCTGACAACCAGACGTTGGGGCGAGGAACAACCGACGTATTTGTGCCGTGTACTACAACAAGAGTCCAGGTTTCGAAGTCATCCATGGCCTGCTAGACCGTACCATGCAACTGTTGGCGGTGAAACCCGGCCGGGGAGTGGGCTACCATATCCAGGCTGCAGACGGTAAGGAACGTTGGTCTACCTACCACATTTAAAAAAAATAAATAAAATAAAATAAAAAAATAAAAAAAAAATGTTGAAGCTCTCTATTGTCTACAAGGTGTAAGTGTAAATGGTGGTTTATGATCTACTATTGGCTTGCGACGAGCCAAAATTCAAAATAAATGAATGACTAAAAGTGAAAATAAAAACATGTGAAAAAATATATAATTAAAAATTTATATTAAAAAAAAATATATAAATGGAAATAACAAGAACAAAATAAACATACATAAATAAATACATTTGGATTAAAATTTTTAATTGAATTTTATTTGTTATTTTCACTTTTTGTCATTTATTTATTTAGTTAGTTAGTTACTTAGTCAGTCATTTATTTATTTTGGCAGTTTTGGGCCGTACTGCCAAGTCGAAATGTTATTCAAATGAGGGGGCGGTCCTAAGCGTGTCTTGGGTTGGACTCCGCCGTTGCAAACTGCCTCCCATTGGTCGAGTGAGCAACTCGGCAAACAAGGAAGTCTAGCCGGCTTGCAATGGAGCTCCAGCAACGGACGACTTATCTTGTCCACTGTCACCTCAACTTGTAACTTGAGTTGCTAGACAACAAGTAAATAAATAAATAAATAAATGACTAAATAAATAAATGACTAAAAGTGAAAATAAAAATGTGTATAAAAATATAATTCAAAAGTTAAATACAAATTTATTCATTTATTTATTTCCATTTATATTTTTTGGATATGATTTTCAAATTATATATTTTTTTTATATCCGTTTTTATTTTCACTTTTAGTCATTTAATTATTTATTTCCATTTATATATTTTTAATTTTGGCAGTTTTGGTCCTCCACATGGGGGTAAAATTACGTTGCAACATAACAGTAAAGTTGGCTGGATTATGGCTCCAGTTCATGCACAACCTAAATGAGGGTAATTGGAACATAAAATGGATGGATGGCTTGTGAAATCGCACACATTACATATTCAGTTGTAGAATGATGGTTATAAACTGACAGATTGAGGCTTCATCTTAACCCCCAACGAGGCAGATCTGATCTGGTGAGACGTCAAAAATGTTTTACTGCGGGTCGGAAGCGTATGCATAGCCCATCTGAACTTATTTTGGGTCATATACAGTACACACGCATTTATTGGGCCTCACTCTCCTAGTTCTCCTTGTTTCCACACAGCCCACCACCCCCTCCCCAGCCAGTTATCTCTGCTCCCCTTGACAAGCGTGCTCCAAGGGCGCACTGTAGGATATCCGCACAGCAAATCAATTGGGCTCAGGTATCAACGTGAGCAGAGGGAGGAAGCGTAAAAAACAGAAGGGGTGCTGTCAGTGGAGCTGAAGGTGCTGTCAGCAATGGTCAGGAGAGCGTGAATTGCAGCGTGGAGGAAATATGGAAGTCACGTCTCCAACTGCAGTAGCAGACAGCAACAGCAGTGCCCAAGATCCTCTTTGACTTTGTCACCTTGGGCAACATTAGTATACTTCCCATGGTGCATCTGTCACAATACAGGGCCTTGCAAATGTATTAGCCCCCATTGAACTTTGTGACCTTTTGCCACATTTCAGGCTTGAACCACTTTTTTTTTTTTTTTTTTTTTTTTTTAACAAATAACTGAAAAGTAGTGTGTGAAATTATTCACCCCCTTTTCTCTCAGCGCAGCCCACTGACTCCAGAAGTTCCCTGATGACTTTTGAATGATCCAGTGTTGACCTAAATGACTGATGATGATGTAGTCTTGGTACAAATGTGATAGTCTCAGAGGTCTGTTAAAAATATTGGGGAGCAACAGCATTATGAAGACCAAGGAACAACGCCAGGGAAGTCTGAGATAAAGTTGGAATTTCGATAGGTTGGCAGATTCAGTTACCGTTCCCCTTTGTAACGTTGAATATTTTAATTGTTGCTGATGCTTGTGAAGTAGCTTGTTTGCGATTTGGATCTGCACTTCTAGGTTGGTTAATGTGGTCAGTCAGTGTGAGCAGTCACATCGGATACATGCATGTAAAATCAGATATAAACATTCAAATGAAATTGGACATTTGGAGTGTAAATATAGCCATATTAGTTAACTGTACCTATTTGAGTCTGTCTTAGGCCAGTTTACTAAACTGTGGCCTGGGGGAGGTGAAAGTGGCTTGGATAGATTTTCAATGACGAACTGGCTATTGAAGATGTTGCAGAGCTATTTGGACTGCTGCCTTTGTGTTCTGCTGAAGGTATGAGTACATGTCAGCTAGCAGCAAATCTAACCATTTTGATATAGGGAGAGCTTTTCTTATCTTTTGGCCAGTACAAAAGTATACATTTTTATTATTACAGTATATACTGTAAGCAGTGGGCTCCGGAAAGCCATTAGTGGACCTTGGTCGAATGCCATGTCTCTTGTGCGTGGGGATGTTGTCATAGCAACTCCTGCATCCTGTGAAATCCATCACAAATCTCTCTTGATTGCTGGTCACTATTTTTAAACAAAGTTGAGCCAACAGTCCGATGGCCTCAGCGGTATTTGCTGTAGAGTAATAATCTGTGATGTTTTTTTGTTGTTGTTTTTTTTTAAATGGCTTGCTGCTCAGTGATGGTGAACAAAAGACATCGACTCTGCAACTCTATTCATCAAATGTCTGCAAGCGATTCCCCTGTGCTTTCATCTTCAGTTTTGGCTTTAAAATAGGTTAGTGGAGGGCTGAGCAGTGAAAGATAATGTGGGAAAATGTTTGACAGGATGAGGGAAAATAAAAGGTCACATGGCAGTAGCACCACCCATACTATGACTGACCTTTGCACTCTCTTTCTCCAACAAAGATAAATTAGGAAGCCTGTACAAATTTGATCATAATATAGATCATCATCATGGAGTGGGGAAATTAAACAATACGATCAAAGGAGAAAAAAAGGCTTTGTGTCACTTCATGCCAGCATAAAGGTTTCTATCACACATTTTTCACTTATGGTGGGTGAATTTGGAACGTATCCCCCACCATAAATGGGCGTTCACTGTATACATAACACCGTAGATGAATCCTCAGTAATGATTACTCTCACTCTTGTTTCAGATTGCACTTTCTTCCCTGGGCGCTGCGCAGAGATCTTTGTCCACGGGAAGAGCGTTGGGCATCTTGGGGTCCTCCATCCGCAAGTCATTAACAACTTTGAACTGACGATGCCCTGCTCCGCCCTTGAGATAGACATCGAGCCTTTGCTGTGAATTCCTCTTTTTTTCTGTACTTAACTTACAAAACAGCATCAGCCGGCATGTAGCACCCTGTAATGTATTCATTTTCTGAAAATTCGGCTGAAAATGTTGTAAAATTTGCACTTAATCAAAAATGCAGTAAAACATTAACATGAATAACATTTCTGCCAATAATGTACAGTAATACCTTGTTATACATTATTATGTCATATATGTTATATAATACAGTGTTCCCTCGTTTTCCGCTGGGGTTAGGTTCCAAAAAATACCCGCAATAAATGAAATCCGCGAAGTAGTTAGCTTTATGTTTTACAATTCTTATAAATGTTTTAAGGCTCTAAAATCCCCTACCACACAATTTAGACACTTTTCTCATTGAGGCATTTACATGTTCTCACATTTCTCTCTTGTTCAAACATTGATAATGTTCAAACCTTCATAAATTTTATAAAATGGGTATTTTACTGTAAAAACTATGCAAAATTGCACTTAAAAAAAAAAATCAGCGATACAGCGAGACCGCGAAAAGTGAACCGCGTTATAGCGAGGGAAGACTGTATCCCAGAAATCTGCAGAAGAGCAGTTAAAATCAAGTGGGTGGAACTTTGATTAGCTCTCTGCAGTCGTGATGGGAAAAATGAAGCATGAAACATTTATTTTGAAACATATTTTTGCAATGATAACGGTAGCTAGTGCAATGGAAATTGATTACGTTTCCCAACAGCCCCATCTAGAGGAGTAAAAATATTGCAAGTGGTTTGTGAAGCTTCATTTTCCCCATCACTACTCTGCAGAGCTAACACTGAATACGTCAACAGAAAACTACAAACAACGACCTCCATTTAAAGTCAGTGTTGAAAATAAAAAATACACTTTGGCATTGAAATCAACTCTGAAACAATTTAACACCAAAATTATAACACCCCAGTTTTTGCTGTGAATGAATGTCTTTAGGGATGTAACGATAACGGCAATATCATGATATTGCGTTATTAAAACTGCCACAACATATCGTCGTCGTCATGTCACAATATTATAAGCAGCACATCTGTTTAAAAAAAAAAAAAAGTCAGGTAGAGGTCCATTTGTGCAGTTGTAGCACCCTCTGGTGGCTAGTTTATTAATGCAGTTTAATTTTTACAAGGCATGTTTTGACTCTTCTTTGTTTAATTGTGATAATTATTGTATTGTGACTTTCATATCGTGATAATATTGTATTGTAATGTTTGGATTTTGTTACATCCCTATAAGTCTTACATTCTCAAAACACAAAAAGTCGAACTTTGGACTGAAAAACAACATACAGTCTTCCCTCGCTATAACGCGGTTCACTTTTCGCGGTCTCGCTGTATCGCTGATTTTTTTTTTAAGTGCAATTTTGCATAGTTTTTACAGTAATATACCCATTTTATAAAATTTATGAAGGTTTGAACATTGTCAATGTTTGAACAAGAGAGAAATGTGAGAACATGTAAATGCCTCAGTGAGAAAAGTGTATAAATTGTGCAGTCGGGGATTTTAGAGCCTTAAAACATTTATAAGAGTTGTAAAACATAAAGCTAACTACTTCGCGGATTTCATTTATTGCGGGTATTTTTTGGAACCTAACCCCAGCGGAAAACGAGGGAACACTCTCGGAAACTACTTGATGGATCTTAATGAAACTAAATACACTTTATGTTGAAGGTCATAAGTTTTATTGGTTAAATTTACAAAGAAAAGTACAAATATTTCTTGGTTCTATGACAGATATTCATAAATATTCAATATGAGCGCCACCTGTGACTCTGCATACGTCGAGTCGGTATTCGAGCTCATGCCAAAAAGGGCCCTTTTCTTAAAATCTTTGGTGCCAAATCCTAATTCGTTTTTTAGTTGGTGCCTTCTTTGCAAAATTTATGAAGAAGGCACGCTGCACTGTCTTCGGTGACTGAGTCCGAGCATACTCTTAACACGCAAAATGCCTTTTTTTTTTTTTTTAAGTCAACGGCATTTCTTAACCTGAAAATCGTTACACACAAAAACCTGAAACGCTTCTACACAAGCTGTGAAAATTTGACGTCATTCCAATGAAAATTGTCAAAATTATTGGCCTACGAAATGGTGTCAACCATTTTGGAACACCCTGTATATTACATGACAGTATCTGTCAAGTTTTACATTAGCAGTTTTGATTTAAAAAAAAAAAAAAAAAAAAAAACACCTGAAAATGTAATGAATCCCCAAGGTATGATCAGTCAAAAATGTGATTAAAATATGAGTCAGGATTTTTTTTTTTTTTTTTTTTTTTTTTTTTTTTTATGACACTGGATCTTCATTACTTTAAAAATATATATTATTATTATTAAGTGCAAATTTTATTACATTTTTAGGCTTCTTTTTTTTTTTTTTACACTTTCTGGAAATTATTAAATTAATGGATGCGACAAGGCCTTTTCTAAGTAGTAAGTAGCAGAACTACATTTGGAAGTATGCCAGTGAATGAGTACAATAAAAGAACCAGCAGCAATATGTTGAGCCATTTTGTTTTATATATTTACGACATCATTGAGCCCATTTACTTCCACTTTCACTATTTCGTGTGTGCGCTCTTTTTCACCTCTATTCTACGCTCATCCTGTTTTGTCGTGTTTGGTTCTTCTAGTGGCCACACGGCTGAAACGCACCTCACGCATGAGGTTCCCCTGCAGGAGGTTATCAGACACAAGTTCCCCACCCAAGTCAAATCCCCACAAGGTGCCACCGCCTCCTCCAAAACGGTGTTTGGAGACTTGAGGACACCCGAGGCTCTCAAAGCCCTCAATGATTTCCTGGTAGACAAAAGCTACATTGAAGGCTTTGTAGCATCTCAGGCCGACGCGGCCATCTTTGAGGCCGTCGCCTTTGTGCCCTCGCCGACTTTGTGCCATCTTCTGCGCTGGTACAACCACGTCAAATCCTTCCACGGGGAAAGAGCTGACCTCCCTGTCGCCAACGGGAAGTTTGTGCTGCCAGATACTCCTCCCACATCCACCAACAGCGACGAAGACATAGACCTCTTCGGCTCAGACGACGAGGGCAACGGCGCCGAGGCAGCCAAAATGAAAGCGCAGCGGCTTGCGGGGTACGCGGCCAAGAAGGCCACGAAACCAGCTGTCATCGCCAAATCGTCCATCCTTCTCGACGTCAAACCCTGGGACGACGAAACGGACATGGTCAAGATGGAGGAGTGCGTCCGCGGCGTCGCCATGGACGGGCTGTTGTGGGGGCAGGCCAAGCTGGTGCCGGTTGGGTATGGAATCAAGAAGCTTCAAATAGGATGCGTGGTGGAGGATGACAAAGTGGGCACCGATCAGCTGGAGGAAGCAATCACCGCCTTCGAGGAATATGTTCAGTCGGTTGATGTGGCTGCCTTCAACAAGATCTGAATGATACGGACGCTCGGCTACCTTTTTTGATTCCACAGATAAAACAAGGATCAAGCATGCAGAAGAACCAGATTTGTAGGTTGTGTGTGTGAATGCTTATCAATGAGCAATCTCAGTCCACTGGTGTGGTTCAGCCTGTTTTTATCCAAATATATATTTTTAATGTCACATATGAGCTGGTTAAAAAAAATAATAATACACCAACACTAAGTGAACTAGGACCAAATGTGTGATGCAAAATGCATCTGATCATTTGCTGCTTTGTCCGTACTGCACACATTTCTTTGTCCTGACACCTGTCTAAAAACAAGCCAATAAAAGCCCTCTTAACTTAATAATGCTTTGATTTATTTTTCCCTTTTATGCCTTGTAAAAGTGAAGCATGTTGTGCAGCCATCGTACAAATAAAGTGACAGGCACGCCAGCATTCCTCCAAACTTCACGGTTCCTCTGAATATTTGCAATATAGCTGACAACTTGTTGAAACTTGCAGGATAATTATGGTGAACATCCCTCTGAAACATTTACTGTTAAACTGGTTCTGTTTATGCAATTTGGGTCTGGTCTTCTGTTACTTGACACCTTTCTACAACTCCCATAGAGAAACACTCATTGTCTTGCCACAATGCAGTTGACAAATTTTGCAAAAAATCTCCCCCACCAAAAATGCTATATTTTGAAAATACAGTTGACCGTGTCAGCCTGGAAATAGCAAAAATCCACATATACATATGCATTGGGATTATTATTTTTTCCATACTCAAAACAATTTAAAAAAAAAAAAAAAAAAAACGCTGATAAAGAGATGTTTTACAAGAATAATTTTGGGGTGGATGGAACCCTTCACATTGGAATTGGGAAAAAAAATCTGAACACGCTATTTCGCAGACAGAACAGCAATTATGCAGTAATCAACTATTTTGATGGTGCAAAATGTCCTGCTTTAAGAAAAATAACTTTTTAACAAACTGTCTCTTGGAGGTCTGAAATTGTAGCTACTAGCACGGGGTGTCAAAACTGTTTTCGTCATGGGCCACATCATAGTTTGGGTTTCCTTTGGAGAGCCAATATGATTGCAAACCCAAATAAATGTATCATCGCCTCATATTTGCACAATCGAAAAACTAGTGTTGAAATCAGAAAAAAAAAAGGGATTGGTAAGCATAAACAATAATGCTTCCAATATCACATTTAAAAGTGAAGAAAAATGGCAATTTCGATATTTTAGCAAGATACACAAAGTCGATGCTCATAATTTGCTTTGGCGGACCACATAAAGTGAAGTGATGGGACGGATCTGGACCCGGGGCTTGAGTTTGACACCAGTCTAACAACTTTTTTTTTTTTTTTTTTTTTTTTTCTAAAATGATAAGCATTTTCTTATTCGTTTTTTTTATTTTTATTTTTTTTATAGGGCTTTTGACAATGATTATTATTAAGGAAAACATTTATTGTACTTGAGTATACACAATTGTCACTGCAAATGCAGATTATAAACATTTTTGCTTACTATTATTATTATTATTTAGATGTTCTATAAATCATCCATCCATCCATTTTCTTGACCGCTTATTCCTCACAACGGTCGCGGGGGTGGGGGGGTGCTGGCGCCTATCTCAGCTGGCTCTGGGCAGTAGGCGGGGTACACCCTGGACTGGTTGCCAGCCAATCGCAGGGCACTCTATAAATCATAACCCTAACAAAATGAAGACTCTATTGACCAGTATGGAATGAACAAGTCCAACAGCTGTATATGTGGCAAACTTGCTTGGTACTTCAATCTCTTTCCTCCTCCTGGCACGCTGGTCGAATTTTGGTACTTTGTACCAGCAGTACAACAAATGCAGGCTGACAGCTTTCATAACCTGCCGAGTGCCCACTAACGCGCCCACTCCGACGAGGAAGCGGGCAGTGCCAGATGCCAGTGCGTATCTTGTCAGTGTGGGAAATGGCACTGGCAGCGCTCCTTGGGGCTCAAATGTCTCCCCCAACTGTTTGTTGAGCCAATAGCCAACAGAGCAGCCCGCCCCGACTCCAAGGATGGTGGTGGTGTCCCCTCGTGTGGTGCTGTAATGGTCCAGTTGTGGGTATGTGTAGCTGAGGAAGAGGGGCAACGTCAATGCCACGATTGGCGACAAACTGCTGGTGAGCTGGAACCGGTCGAAGGCTTCCCAGTAGGGCTGAGTGAGAAACATTAGGAGGGCTGAAATCAAAACGCCACAGATGACGTCCTAAAAGAGAAATAATTAAATGGTTAATTGTAAAGACTTCATAATTTCACGCTTTGCATTATGATGTCAGTCTGACAGCTTCCTGGCGGACTCAAAGTCACTTGTAGCTGGAGACCACTTCCACTGCTGCTCGTCTAATGTGCATGTGGGCGAGGATGCGAATCTCTTGATATGCTAATTGCCAATATCATGATCTTCCATTTCACATACAGTAAATGTCCCTCTTCATTTTGATCATACTGCTTTCATCAAATGAAATACAAACACACAATTATTCAGCATTTCATCTACTTGTGAATTTTAGTTTGTAAACTTTTCTCCATCTTTTATTTTTGTCGAAAACAATCTCCTATTTGCCATTTTCTATGACTGAAAAAAAAGTCTGAAAATTCTATTCCAGTTTAGCCAACTAGGTGAAAGTTGGTCTAAGTTGTGGTGCAGTTGATTTGACATGATTTTGATGGATTTGGCAGGTAGAGAGCAAGGTTATTTTAGTTAACTAAAACTAACAAAAACTAAAAGTCAAAAAACAATTCCATTAACAAAATAAAATAAAAATGAAAATGCTTTTTAAAAAACGAAACAATCTGGAACTACATTTTATGTTTACAAAACCAATTATAACTATGGGATGATTTTAAATGTGATTTTAAGTAGATTTATTTTAATATTAACCAGAAAAAGACTTTTGAAAGTCTGTCACACAGAAGTGACATCATCTAGCATATATATATATATATATATATATATATATATATATATATATATATATATATATATATATATATATATATATATATATATATATATCATTGAATTCATTATTATTATCCTGCAATCACTTGTAAAAGGTGGTGTCCAAGCAAGGTTGGGAATTCAGGTCCAGAAAGTTAAAAAAAATAAAAAAATAAAACCTGCCCCAGACTGGCTTTAGCCACAGGTGCTTGTTGAGGAGAGAAGCACCTGTGGCTAACGCCAATCTGTGCCGGCAGGTTTTACTTTCTGGACCTGCATTTCCCAACCCTGTCTCCAAGCGGCCAACTGAATTTAAAGGTAATGAGGGGAGCTACTTCAGTTGGCCAGGAATTAAGGTGGCTGTGTTCACTCCCACTACGGCACAAATGCTCTAATCATGTTTGTATTTTTACTCCTACAGTTCCCTCACTTTGTGTGGGTGTTATGTTGTTGTTTTTTTTATTTCCCCACCCCTCCCTTCAATAACTAATACTGTCTGTCACCTTAATGAGCTCTTATTACAGCTCTTATTAAATTCTACAAGTCCACAATGTCTTACCATGATACACGTTTTTTAACTGACCAAATATTCTATATTTTGTTTAAAGGTGTAACAGAGTGTAATGGATGTGTTGAATGAAAGAAAGAGCTGCTTATATTTGCTTAAATATTACCAAAAAAGGACAAAAATAGCAGTATAAATAAGAAATTTTATGGGGTACTCAATGAAAACAGGGAGATTAACATCTTCAATAAATGAACGGTGATTTAAAAAAAAAATGCTTCCATTCATCCTTTTGGCAACACATCTCTGACATCCTCTTTTATTATTCCCTATTTTATCATTAGTCACTTGCATTTTAGGAGCTATTTAGAGAACGGCAAATGATGCCAGACAGTTGAAGTGGATGCAAATGAATAATGTATTTTGCATTGAGTTTGAATGTTTAACGCTGCGAGCATGAGAGAGCGAGTGAGTGCGAGAAGGACGTGCTCACCAAAACGGAGTGCATGCCAGTGTAGAGACGGCTCAAGCACACCATCGTGGACAGGGTCACGGCCATCAGTAGGCCCATCTCGAAATGGAACTGGCATGGAAACATTGCAAAGCACACGAAACTGACTGATAAGCAGACTTTATGAGATGGACAGAGGATGTTGTGTAACAGGTGCCTTTGCGGCATTTGCTTGAACCTTTTGCCCCTCCTCCTCTCTTACTCCATCATCTATCTCTTGCCAGCCCTTTTTACCTACTGGCCGGCCGCAGTTTTTGTTTCTCCTCCATTTCAATAAGAGTGACATGCATTCATCTGCCCCCTCCACTTCTCTTCTGCCTTTTTTCCTGCCTGGAAGCAGCTGGAAGCCTATTCACTGCTACTTTATGAAGAGAGTTTTTTTTTTTTTTTAAAGCCACAAAGGACGCCAGGACCAGGAGGGGGTGGCCATGTGATTGACTGTGGTGACCTCCGACCTGCTCCGGGAAGTTGCCCCTGAGGCCTTATAGTCATTCAGAACCTTCTGCAACAGTCCACTACTTATCTGTAGCAATGCACACTCTTTGTTTCAGGGCAATTCTGCCAGTATTAATAGCAAATTTAAGTTCCATACGGTAATGAATGTGATTTCTTGGACCTCGGGGAAAGCCCTGTATGAAATTGAGTATCCCCATCCCCAAATGACCTTCATGAGGCAAGACCCCATAAATGATTCAGTCTCCATCTTCATTAAAATAGTTCTTTGTTTAAAACACTGACCTTAATGAAGCAAGTCCAATGATTGAGCCCACTGAGTGTTTTATTGACACGTTAGAACAATAAAGACGCAAGGAAGCTGTGAAGAGGAGGAGGCGGGAGGCTGGGATGCGGACTGACAGTCATTGACTCCCCCGAGTCCATCAGGAGACCAAATAGTAGCTTGACAGGTGGAGTTGATGGAGACTGATGGCAACTGAAGGCCCCGCCCTCCCAGCCTTTTATCCAGCCCTCTAGTAAGGAGTTTTTGATTGACAGTGGAGTCGCTCACACACTTCCCACTCAGCGAACAGTACGATTGGAGCCAGTGGATGGCATCTTCCTTTATTGAACACTGAAACTATAAGACTGCTATTAAAATACCAGCATATGCCTCAACTACTGTATATCTCAACTATATTGATTTAAGAGCACTTATGTTTTAAGTTTAGTAGACAAATCATGTTCTGAGACAGCCAGTAAAAGCACTTATACTGTGTACTTATAGACTAGTGAAGTACTGATTCAACTCCTTAATTAAAGTAAAATAAATAAATGAATAAATAAAGACTATTTAAATCATTTGCTGCCAATAACTTATAACTTGTTTTAAATGTCCCAAAGACGTATTTATACGTGTGTTTTGTTTTGTTTTTGATTTTTTTTTATGCTAGAGCATACAGAAGGCTTTGATGCAGCCTCTCAACTGCAAAGAACGGTTGCAGAAATGGTAGTTATTACATAAACGGCCAGCAGGTGGCAGCGGAACAAAGGAGATCAACCAGGGCCATGTTGAAAAAAGCTCAATTACTCACAATTCTAAATAGAGTTGTGAAAATTGATGAACTTAGCTACAGGACTGTCTCAGAAAATTATAATATTGTGGTAAAGTCCATTATCTTCTGTAATGCAATTAAATAAGCAAAATGCCGTACATTCTGGATTCATTACTAATCAACTGAAATATTGCAAGCCTTTTATTGTTTTAATATTGCTGATTATGGCATTTTCAGCCAAATATCTTATCCCAAAATATTAGAATATTTCCTCAGACTAAGTAGAAAAAAAAAGAAGCCATAATCAGCAATATTAAAACAAAAAAAGGCTTGCAATATTTCAGTTGATTTGTAATGATTCCAGAATGTATGGCATTTTTGCTTATTTAATTGCATTACAGAAAATAATGGACTTTACCACAATATTCTAATTTTCTGAGACAGTCCTGTATGTTCTAATGCTAATTGCTGCAAAACGGAAACAGATAGAAATATACTTTTTTTCCTGATAAAAGAAGAGACTCTAATCTTTCTTTTGGTAGGTTTTTGTTTGTTATGGTATGTTTTTGTAGCAATAGAACACAATATTCTGTGGGCCTTGCAAAATCCGTCAAAATCCAGTAAAATAGTCGGGAACGAACGGGATTGCTTCTGTGAAAATGGCTGGGAGCGAATGACGTAATTGAAGGGTAAGTCCACCCAAACATTTTCTTTACAATAATATGAGCAAAATCCCGCCTTTTTTATCTATCGCTGGAATCGGCCACCCGCAAGATGGCCACCCGTGGGCTCCAGGTGGGAGAATGGAACCGTCACTTGCCTTTGGTGCCGGTTGGCGTGGGTTCACTGGGAGATCATGTGGCTTACATGATGTAAGCTTGTGTGAGTGTGTGAGTGATTGATTACAAAAAAAAAAAAAAAACGGCCATCCGTTGCTTAACTCATGTTTTACAAATGCAATATTAATCATAATACTGTTTTGTCCACATAGAACATATTGTAAACAAAATTTTTGGGTTGACTTATTTCTTACCTGAATTCAGTCTTCTCCAATCCTGGTCCTCGAGGGCCGGAGTCCTGACGGTTATAAATGTTTCCAACCTCCGACACACCGCATTCATATAGTCACCTCATCAGCAAGCTCTGCAGAAGCCTGATAACGAGCCTGAGCTTTATAATCAGCTGTGTTGGAGGACGGAAACATCTAAAACCTGCAGAACTTCGACCAGGACTGGGGAAGTCTGCCTTAAATTAATGGAAGCCTATTCCTACCAATACTTTGTTTTTGTTTTTTCCTGTCAGAAGCTCATTTCCGCCACTGGGAAAACAAAATGTTGTAGTTTCTTTCTTTCTTTCTTTCTTTCTTTCTTTCTTTCTTTCTTTCTTTCTTTCTTTCTTTCTGAGCCCGTTTCAGGCAGTGGCTTTTAATTCCACTGGATGATGAGACCCATTTCTAGTATTTTGGTTACCTCTTTTGAGGGACAAGGGCTTTCAGAAGCTCAAACTACAACCACAATAATCCATGTAAATCAAAATTGACTCATTAGGTATGTAGTGTAAGTGTATAATGTTATGGACATCAAGTGAATTTCATCTTCTTATATGAACATCACAGTGTAGCTAAATTTGACTTGTCTGACTCATTATTTGAATGCGTCAACAATAATGCATAAGGTTCGTACACCTACTCTGTGTTTTCCATGTTTAATTTTCCATCACTGCGCTTCTCAGCAGGTTAGCAAGGGGAGATGATGATCACGTGTGGCTCACAGTTTCCATTATTGGCATCAGTGATTCTCACCTGGATTCTGGAAGGTGCACTCAGTAACAACGTAAAGGAGATTGCAGTGGCAGCCATGGCATGGGTGGAAGGCAGCCCGTACTCGGCATCAACACGCATCTCCAGCTTCACCACAGGAGGGGAGCTCGGACGGGGCAACTTCAGCACGTCCTTCATGACCTGGCCGATGTACATCACCAGCTACAAGTGAGGATAAAAGGCATGGAAGCCGTCAAATTCAAGATAACATCAACAGTACAACCCAATCAGGTCATGTTCTAAAACTAACCACACATTCATGAATAAGTGAGTACAATCTCGACACAAAAATAGACCACAAGTGCTGCAGTTCAAACGCTGAATTAAGGGGATGCCTGTAGCGGAGTGGCCCACTCAACTCTGTTTTATTTAAAGCTCTGCCTTTTATATTTAATGAATGGCTGACAGTGAGGGACGACCACGCAATGTGGGCAGTGAGAGCATTTATGTGAGCGTTGAAGGAGAATAAGTAGAAAGGTTGTTATTACCACACACGCTAAAATAGTAATCAGAAAATGCTGGTTGCTGTGGAGAAAACGTCTACTAGCCTTCTGATATCGTGCGGGATTGCAAGTCACATTGTGGAAAAGCGGGCACTTTTTGCTGATAAAAAGCATGGAAATGCAAAAACTGGTGTAGGGAAAGGCTTCACAGATGTCGTTAAAAAGCCATGAGCAGCAAGCATTTGAAGCTGCTCGTGTCTCTTTCCGGAGTCCCAAGTCCAAGTCTCGATGCAGGATACACCAAAGCATACAACACCAACAAGAAGATAATTCACATAATAGGTATTTTTGTGTGATATGAATCGCTACAACATTAAATATAAAGAAACAATGATGTGATTTTGTTTGATTGATGGCCAGTCTTACCCTCAGCAACGGTCTTACTGAAAATAGTGTTAAGATGTGCAGGCCTAAACGCAACAAACATATCAAGAGTGATGTAACGATATCCAAACATCACGATACAGTATTATCACGATGTTGGTTGGTTGGCGATACAAAAAAAGGTCACAATATTGTTAAAAAAACACACACAAAAAAAACAATATTTTGCTTTTGTACATTACAGCAATTCTTATAAACAGCCTACAATCTCTAATATCACTTAATATTGACAATATTGATATTGAGGCAGGGCGGCACGGTGGATGACTGGTTAGCACATCGCCTCCCAGTTCTGAGGACTCCGGTTCGAGTCCAGGCTTCGGCCATTCCTGGGTGGAGTTTGCATGTTCTCCCCGTGCCTGTGTGGGTCTTCTCCGGGTACTCCGGTCTCCTCCCACATTCCAAAGACATGCATGGCAGGTTAATTGGGCGCTCCGAATTGTCCCTGGGTGTGCTTGTGAGTGTGGATGGTTGTTCGTCTCTGTGTGCCCTGCGATTGGCTGGCAACCAGTCCAGGGTGTCCCCCGCCTACTGCCCAGAGCCAGCTGAGATAGGCTCCAGCACCCCTGCGACCCTTGTGAGGAATAAGCGGTCAAGAAAATGGATGGATGGATGGATGGATATTGAGGCACTTGCTAATGCAAACACACATTGAGTTCCTTCACATATTGACTCGGTTCAAAAGCATATTACGTGCCCCTTCATCTGACCATTAGTGTGGATTTAAGGGCCAAAACATGCCATGTGAAAATTAAACTGCACTAAAAAACTAGCCACCAGAGGGTGCTAACTGCACAAATGGAAATCAACGACTTTTTTTTAACAGATATGTTGCTTTCATTATCGTGACATGACGACGACGATATATTGTGGCATATTGCTGTTATTGTTACATCCTTATTCCTTATATATCAATGTTGGTATGCAAGAGACCCACACATTTTTCAAAGTGAATATGCGTGTTTTTGTGTGGCATTATGGAATATGTCACATGATATGACTGTAAAATATGTAAGTATATACTGTGGCACACGTGACAGTAAAAAGATGGTTAAAATAAGTATAAATAAGCTTATCGTTGCTTAATAAGACAAGTCTAATCAATAGTCGTTCAAAAGTATGTGGACATCTATGCCCAAACCAACCTCTGATCTACCCCAATATCTTGGATTTTATGGATGAAGCGTTTTCCTCATTAAGCAACATAAGTGCCTATATGGAGAGGAAAACACTTTGGACCTAATTTTCATGGACAGATGCACATAAAAATGTGTGCATCTCAATTTTGGTATTGGGGCAAGTCTAGTCTACTTTGGGACCGCATTGTGGCTCTCTCGACGTTCCACAGAGCTGCCGCGGCCCCGCCGCGTCTGGCAATTTGGTAACAGAGAGTGGACTATGCTCGGCCTAAACTAGGGTGCATCATATTTTTGTGCCGGGGAAAGGCTAGTTTAGCATGTTTGTGAATTTGGTGCTCCGGTACCCCACACACACACATCTCTAACTTGGTGACAAAAAGTAAACAAAGATTTTGGATTCGGTAAAACCAGGTCTAATTAGTGGTACAGGTGGTCTACCGCAATTTTTATGGATTGAGGTGCAGGTAGACCGATTCAGTGCTCCTTGGATGTGAGTGGTGGATGTCATCTATTTCATTCATAAATATGACAACAATGTGCGACAATCCTTCTGTCATACGTGGACGTGGGTGCAAGGCTGTCACCAACTGCCCAAATCACATGCACGGCTGACTACATCATCCACGAGAGATCTTGAAGCTTACCTGCCAATGTCATGCATAGATCTGAGCAAGTCTATTTTCAGTTTCTGCAGTGTTTCTGGTGTGAGCTCCGACCACCCTGATTTGAATGCAAATGCCGCTACATAAAACTTGACGTACAAAACCTCTTCTACTCCCCAATTTTGTGGTCATGCATACAACTAATGTTATTCTATTCTAATATTTACATGGAACAAACACAACACCTACTCCCAAACACAAAACTGAGCCTATGAAATAGACAATAAACAGAGGCCAGGCAATGCTGAGCCCATCAAGCATGCCTGACCTCATCTATTCACCATAGCTGCATTCACACAACAACACATACTGTGTGCACAGTCATCCTCTACATCCCTCCTCTGCATTCAAACCCTACAGCCCAAGTGTGTGCATGATATGATACCCCCAACTTTGCCCACACATCACATTCAGCTGTGTATGCCACCATGCCATCCTCTCACTGGTGCCTTTGTAGAGGTCACATTAAAAGGCTAGGGACTATCTGGTCACATTATGAGTTCAAGACACGGGGAAACGTGTCAATGTGCGTAATTTGTGATTGAGGCCGGTGTGGACTTTGATCTGTCAACATCAGGAAGAAAGCGAAGAAGGGGGTGTGTTCCGTTAGAAAACCCTCACACACACACACATTTATTTTTTGTGTAGCTGTGGCTCCCCCAGAAACAGCACATCTTGATCTTAGTTCTCTTTCATTCTTAGTTTGCATATCTTGCTTTGACAGACTTGTTAAAATTGAGATTTAATTGTCTTGTTAATTTTTTTTTTGTTTTTTTTTCTTAAGATGAATGGACATTGTGTTATGATCTGTGTTTTGATTTGGTTTTAGTTAGATTTTAGTTATGTTTGCCTTGTGCATCTTTTTGTCACTCGTTAAATTTTATAGTGTTCACCTGTGCTTGTCAACCGGTCCCTTGTGTCATCCAATGATATCCCACAACCACGCGTGTCTTCTCCAGGTGTCTCTCAGCTCATCAGTTTTTTTTTTTTTTGTGTGTGTGTTCAGCTCCGTGCTTGTATTCAGTTCGCTGCTTTCATTCAGTCCTTGTTGCTGTTTACTGTCGAACCTTTCCAAGTCTTGCTTTTGATGCTTTGGACGCTTTTGTTTATTTATTAATTTTGAATAACCCAAGTAGCTTGTCTGCCTTTTTGTTGTTAAATTATTATTTATTTATTTATTTTTACGAGTGCATACCTGCCTCTCCACTTTGTCTATATCAGAATTTTACATTTTATTTTACAGTTTTTCTTTAAAAATATCATTTACTTTACAAAAATAAACTCGTATTTTCCATGCTGCCGGACAATTATCGTTTGTTGTTTTTTTTTTTTTTTTTTGTTTTTTTAAAACATGCCATTTGGGTCCACATGCATATGAACTTTAAAGTGTATGGGACACGAAAAAAAGGCACCCTAAAAGTATTTTTTTTAAAGAGTACAAGTACAAATAATATGATTTCAATGATTACTGTGTTAAAAACGTAATGACAAGTGCTTGTAAAAATGAGATATTTATCGTGAATTTCCAAAACATGGCAGCTTACTGGCGACGCCCCCTTTTTTCGAGCCTGGACACTCGTGACGTCACCGCGAGTACGGAAGTTGGCGAAAACAATACGAGGATATGGAGAACTACACGGATAGTAAGGGGCTTTCTGACTCGCTATCAAGTGTAGAGTTGGAATTTGACGTCCCTGACTACACAAGCAGTCTTCAGACGAAGATATGTCAGCCCAGGAATGTATCCAGCTGTATCGGTTTGAGCCTTTTCTTGATGAAGGTGCTGGTGCAACTGTGTCCGGTCGTCTGCGTTACAATGAAGGTGGCTGTGACCAGTTTCAAACTGCCGAGGTAGAGGACGACATCGGCAGGCTCCAGAACACAGAATGGTAAATCTTACTCTTCATTTTAAAAGGAAATTATGGACTAACAATGCTGTTTATATTTTTGTATGGGCGAAATAGCAAACGCTTTGTGGCCAAAATGTAGCTTGGTTTAGTCCAATACACTCAAATTATTATGCTTGTTATAGTAAAAAAGCTCATTTGTATTGGTAGTAGCAAAATAGAACTTATCCATCAATGCAAACCATAAACTAAATGCTGCTTACTCGCTGTCCTAAGAAGTGAAGCCACCACTGCCCCTTTTACAATGGCACATGCCAACCACTGTGAGACTCAATTCACAATGGAAAAAGTTTACAACATGCATTTTGGAAATTAGATTGACCTCATACCAGTCAGATGCATGACACTTTTTTCTCCTAAAGTGCTTGAAATACATAATCCAAGTAATTCTCAAATAATGAACAAATTCTTTGTAAATGTTATAAATGGCTGGGGAAAAAAAAAAAAAAAAGCTACTTGTGCTTTGCAGGTGTTCCTGTGGTGACTCTGTAGCAATGGCAACAGTGAAGGAGAGCGTTTGCTGTCAGAGTCCGGAGCGCAGCAGAACCAGTGCATCACCCATCACTGGACGTTCAAAGCGGTCTGCCTCAGTGTGGAAGTCTTGCAGACTGCTTACCGATTCCTTCTTGTGTAGTGTCAGTAAAAAGGAGAACATTTCCATCGAATGACTACAAAGGATACCACGAAATATGATATAAATAAATGCAATTATACAAAAGAAATAAATGCCTTTTTCTTTTCATCCAAATTATAAATGAACAAATAGAGAACAATCAGCTATGCCTATAAATTTACAATTTTATTTTACAAATGTACAAATTGCATCTTGCGAGTCGTCAGTCAAACTATCCAGTGATTCATCTCCCACAAAAAAAAAAAAATATATATATATCAAAAGGCAGTAGCTCATTGCGCTTCCTACAATTGATAACAAAATTCAATATCCGAGTCTGAAATTGTCATGTCTAAAACTCAGCTATTACTCTACTGAAAAAGTTAACGGTAAGTAAAGTGCGAATTGTATGACCGCACAGCCTCTGCCTAGTCTGGCTTCTGAAAATCTGCACACAGTGGTCGGCGTTCATTCTGCATTTCCTGGTCCAGCGGCAGCTTTCAAGGAGTGTGTCCTCATCCAGATTGGCCCCCTGACAAAGGGTCTCCACAATCTTCTTAAGATCTCCACATATTCTGTATTCTGTACATAATAATATACCCATTGAATTATTTAATCGTGTTGTACATATATGCAAAATAATAAGAATTAACTTTCATTTCTATTTCTACTTTTTCCCACTATGTTGTGATTAGATTGAATTCTAATTGTGGATGTTGATATTTCAAATAAAAAATACATATGAAATGTTGGCTGCCCCAGGACTTTGCGCACAATACAAGACCATCTCGGAAAATTAGAATAGTATGGCCTTTTTTTTTTTTACTTGCTCTGAGGAAATATTGTAATATTTTGAGATAGGATATTTGAGCTATAAACCATAATCAGCAATATTAAAACAATAAAAGGCTATTTCAGTGGATTTGTAATATAAACACCTATACAGCAATTTTATTCTTTGAAAAATGCACAACACATTTGTAAATTACATGTGCATGACAAATTTGAACACTAGGTGGGGTGAGGAATTTGTTTTTTCATAAATTGGTGTGTTTCAATCATGTATATTGTACAATAAATTTCCTCACATTTTGGATGCAAACACCAGATACATCACCCAAATCATCTTCCAAACATGTCGCCTATGTAGCAGTTTCATTCGACTCATACTCACTCCATAAGCATCTCATCCACCATCTGAAACAAAGTTTGAGCTGTTAACTTCAACACAAATGCACAAAATAAAGTAGACAACAAATGGAAAGCTAGCAGTTCCTCATTAGAAATTGGTACCTTTTCATTGACTGTATATTAATTTGGCAGTGGTTATTTTTGCCATGAGCTGCTAAAATAAGTGCTGTTAACTCTAGATTCTAGTTCTTACCCCACATTATAGCCAAGTGACAGCTTCAGGGCCGGGAGCGGGTCAAACGAGTCTTCCTTGAAATGTGCGCTGTACAACACTGACGTTGGAGTCAGGTGTCCATTTATCTCTCGTCTGTTGTACTTGCTTTGTCCATTTTTCGCCAAGAGCTGCATCTTGAGGGAACTGAAAAAGGCTCACGCCACCCTCCCTTCGATTACAACAAAATCCGGCCACGCAACGAGACGGCATTGTAGAAATTCAGTTGATGATAAAACACACAGCAGTCATAAGCTTGCAGTGGCAAAGCAAAGACGCTGACTTCCGTTCTTCCGCTGATGTAATATCCGATTCGGCCGCTGGATCGCACCAAATGGCCAGATTTTGCGCGGGTAAGTTAAAAATAAGGAAATACTGAGTACTCTTTTTAATATGTTTTGACTTGACGAGACGCTCATTTTGTCGTGTATATTATATCGTTCCAAACAACATATTAAAAAATGTCCTGAGCTGTCCCATACACTTTAACACATTGTGCTGCTCCTTGCTTTGGCCACCTGGGAGTATGGTGTAGTACAGACATACAGATATAGCCTACAAAGCCAGTCAAAACTCCTCAGTTAGCCACACTAATATTAGTCGCTCTTCATCTAGCAGTGGTTCTTAACCTGAGTTTGAATGAATCCCAGGGTTTTCGTGAGTCAGGGGCTTAGTGGCGAGCAAGACAGACACTGACTCAAATGATTTATGATGTTATTACCTGCTTGTCCATCAAAGGCTGACATTGCTCGGCCTTTCTATGCTGCAGGGAATTTGGGTGCACTCAGTAGTTGACCTGTAGCTGTTGTGATGGTATGTCGTGTGATTCCTTTATTATTGTAATCCTATACTGTGTTGAGCAAAAAAAAAGAAAAAAAAAAGTGATTGACGAATACTGTATGTGCACAGTGAGGCTACACGTATAACAGAACATTGTGTTGAATAGGGTTCAATTCTGAGGCCTCTGATGTTGTCAGTGTATCTGCTGCTTCTGGATTCCATCTTGAAAACAGCAGTGGTTGTTTTAATGTGCTCTATAAATATAGAGTTGAGTGATGAAAGACAGTGTGTTAACTGCATGATTTACAATGCCAAGTTGAGCAATTCTAGCCATCTAGCTATCACAATACTGATGCTATTGTTAGCGTGTCTATTGCATTGTGCATCGTTTGTTAGCTTTTAGCCAAACGGTCTCGTTTAAAGCAAAGATTTGTGGTTGTTTTAAAGATATGTGTCATCCTCTTTGCTTTATGTTTAGCTTGATAATAAACTTCAACTAGAAGTGGCAACAAAAAGAAAGAGATTGTACCTCTCGTTTTTGAAGAATGGTCCACTGTCTGTCATACTGTTGCTTGTTGTGAAATGTGGAGTGTTGAGTCCACTGCCACGATACATTGCTTGTATCTCAAATTTTGCTCACAAGTCAAAGGAAGAAAAAAAAAACAGGATGGTTTGCGGGTCACTCGCATCTCAAAGCACCACTGTATATATATATATATATATATATATATATATATATATATATATATATATATATATATATATATATATATATATATATATATATATATATATAATAAAAATTGCACATATAGCAATCATAAAATATGTGAATGCACTTCAGTTGTTGGCCTGAGTTGTTTTTAATATGAGGTGAGGTGGGGGCACAGGAACAACAAAATACAAAGACCTCCGTGAATATTACATTAGTCCCGAAGCACAATGGTGGGTCGTTGTTAGAAGTGCGTGATGATGCGCCCCAGGGATGACAGACCAAATGGTCCACCCAAAGTCAGAGAAAGCACAGGCTAGTGATGAGGCCTATAAAACACTCTGCTGGCGCACTAGGGGGAGGAGACCACAGAGGAAAGCTGGTAATGGCTAACTAGAGGGAGGAGAATTAGTGTGTTTAGCCTGCCAGATGAAGAGAGGGTACATGTGTAGGAGAAGAGTTCACACAGGGGCCTAGTGTAGCCAGGATGGCAAAAAGAATTCTATCTCTTCGCCTTAGGGGGCCAAACAAGGGGTTCAGGCACAGGGCACCCACTCAGGGCTCGAGGCAGCGACACAAAGGGCAGAAAAACACACCGCCTGTCACACACTCTAGTTTCACTCTCCCAAATGTCAAAATCTCTTAATTCAATCCGCTCTTGTATTGTGACATCCTCTAATAGGAAAAACATCTGAAAAGGTAAAGGTCTTTTCCTTGTGATGTCCTCATGTATGGCCCTCTCAGTCAGGGGCCTGATCAGTCTGGCCCCAGTGCTCCCTGGCCTGGGGATATATGGACATGCATGGTGTCATAGACAGGTCACTTGGAGGGGGTAGAAGGATGAAAGGAGGTTGAAGGGTGAAAAGAGGGAGACGGGGCTCCAGAGAGAAGAGAGGATGCTTTGTGAAAATTTGGGACATAGATTGAAGGCTGGTACGAAAGCAGTACAAGAGCTACGAGTTCTCCCCTTTTGCCCTCGGCAGCCACGGAACATTTTTCCACACGCTGGTATGTAAACCTCAATGTCACTCAGGTTTTCAACCACAGAGCAGAGTGAGTGATAATGAGACAGAAAACACCAGACTTGTTTGGGATAGTCATTGGTGATGAGTCATCGATCTTCGAATACGACATGAGCCCTTGCAGAAGCATCAAAGGCCAAAGTCAAAGCCACAGGGCCAGATGATCAACCAGCCAGTCTACAAAGAGATACTGAGTCGTTTGCTCAGTGTAATAGAAAAGGCGAGAGTTGTGGCCAGACAACTCGTTATTTCCCTGAGCATCTGACAGTTCCCATCCAAAGAAGATCATTGATTCATTACAGTACTGTACCCAGTACAGTACTGTACTGGGAGTACCCTCCCCACGCACCCAACCTGGCTGTGTGTGCTAGTGTCCTCTTTTCCAAGCTCAAGAAGGTCATTTAGATGACAATGACAAAAAGTTGGCCGTAATGACAGAGATGAAAAGCATCTCAAAAGAAATCTTCCAGGAGTACAATTTTTTTTGAGAAGACAGTTCTGTCACTTTTCCAATGCACCGATCAACAACATTGTGGCCACTTGCACAATCTAATACAAGAACTGTATCAAATATTCTGCTTCTACAAAGATCAAATTAAAAATTTTCAGTTTTGATGACACTGTGAGAGAGGTAAATAATATTTTCCTTTACTGTGGTTGTAGTTTTTTCTGGTGTTACTGCATTATACTGAAAGTTCCTAATATAACTGACACATGTAACTAATTGAGATAATCATGCACAGCTCTCAGTATCATGTATATATTGTTGAGTATATATTTTGACTCACGGTCCACATGTTAACCAGGCGCCGACAGAGGAAGGGGTCCAGGTACCAGTGAATACATGGCAGACAGGTGATGTAAAAGACTTCGTGGCCAAGGCCAGCCGAGAACAGAAAAAGGAAGTGCAGCAGCCAGTTCCTCACTTCATATTCAGGTGCGCTGCCGCCCTGTCACACAACAAACAGTAGTCAATACCACACAATAGCTTTAAGATTTAATCTCATTAAGTATTTGCCCAGCTCATTAAAATAACAATCATATTTATTGCTACCTGTACTTTAGTAGAAACATGTTGTGTAACAAACAAACAAACAAACAAACAAACAAACAAACAGACAGACAGACAGACAGACAGACAGACAGATAGACAGACAGACAGACAGACAGACAGACAGACAGACAGACAAGCAAGCAAACAAACAAACAAACAAACAAACAAACAAAGACTCTTGAAGACCCTATAAAGTGAGAAAAACAAACAAACCAGCCTGGAGGTTTGTAGAGGTGGGAATCTTGGGGCACCTCACGATTCGATTGCGATTACGATTCAGAGGCTACGATTCGATTATAAAACGATTATTGATTTCCCCCCCAGGCAGCAGAAAAAAAACAATGTATTTTGGTGCTTTTAATGTTTCGTACATTAGTTACAAAAATAGTACAAAAGTCCTCTCAGGCCTAAATAAACTACTATTTCAGTATCAAGTTAACAGTTCAAAACAGTAAATAAAATACTCAAGTCCTCATTCTGTAACAACAGCTTTTAAGTATATTCAGTCTTCAACAGAATAAAACATAGCATTGAGCAAAAATATATTATTTTTATCCACTCAAAAGTGCACTGAGGTATAAATGAAAGACAATGTGAACTACTACTTCAATACAAATGCCTAAAAAAAAAGAAGTGCTTTCCTGCTTTTTAAGTTGTGTAAAGATGAACATGTAAACATTAAAGTTTCTCAGAGGTACAAAAAAAAAAAAAAAAAATTCAAGTGCTTTTCTGCTTTTTAACTTGTGCAAACATGAACGTGTAAACATTAATGGGATCGTTCGGCTTTTTTAACATGAATCTCAATTTGATCCTCACCTCCCGTGTGTGCGATCAGCACTGACTTCGGCATTGGACGAGAGGAAAATAGTCCACCAAGCTGGCTGGGGTCTCGGAAATAAAGCGTTTTTCTTCTAAAAACTTTTTGTTTTCAAAAGCGTGATACATTTCCACCACAATACTCTTTTCTGAATAAAGTCAGACGCCATTACCGCCAGCCACTACTTTTCTGTTCGTTCGTTCGTATCACTGCGCGGCGCCCTGTAGAACGCTAACCGACGCACTGCAGCCAGCTAGCTGATACTTCCGCCTCAAGTTGTTTGCCTTTCGGAGCAGGTCTGATCCCACGAAGAGGTGGGTTGGTCAGCTCAGCCATGCTTGTTGTTGTTTTGAATCTCGAGGCGTGAGTTGTGGATGTGTAATCTCGGTCCGTCCCAAAAAGCGTCCCGAAGACCGCGCGCTACTGCGTTTCAGTTCCGCGTACTTTTCGCTCGGGTCACTTTAGTTTCGCTTCCCTTGGCATATTTATATAATCGGAATTTGGACGTTTGTGAATCGTTCTCGATTGTTCCACGGCCGAATTGTGAATAATCTAAGAATCGGAAATTTTGCACACCTCTAGAGGTTTGTTCGCCCCTGAGCTAGCCACTAGCATAATAAAGAGTCAACAAAGTGTCTCTGGACACACACGCAGCGCATAAAGCAAAGAGCGGTGGCGATAAGGACGGACATGAACACTGTCAATGGTTTGTTGGTTTGTAAAGCAGCAATCAACTTAGCCCGCTAGCTAGCAACTAGATTCCACTACCATGCTAGCTGGCTCGCAGACAAGTGGAAAACTGTAACAATCCAATTTGCCACAGCCTTGCTTCGTACACCGTGTATTGGTTAGAGACACACAAAATATATAACACTTTTAAGGAAAGATTGATTTTTCTTTTTTTTAATTTAAAGAAAGCTTCCTAGCTAACTGAATGATGTAGTGTTAGAAATGGGCCACCAAATAAATGAGGGTGCTCTGCCATGCCAATTAAGGACCAAGGTGTGGAACTGGACTTTATTATCTACACAGTTGAGAAGGTGAAAAATAATTTTCCGCTTTCTTTCAATAATTCTATAGGCTACTAGATTAATTGTTCTCAGTCTTTGTACGTTTGCAGCACTTTTCGTCAAACATATTTAACATATTTAAATCAACTCACGAAAATTACATTACAAGGGCTTTAAAAGAAGAAATTAGCACAAATCATACACTCATGTACTGGTAAAAATAAGAAAAAGAAAAAAGTACAGACTGAATTTACAATAGCAAAAAGTATATAGGTTTTCATTGTTATTATTAACTTATATATTGCTTACAAGAAAACAACAAATATCAATTTAATAGATTACGGAAAGAGCATTTTTAGATCATGCCAGTCTGTCTGCCCATTGTAAAACCGTATGGCATTTTTAAACTGAGATGATCAGATCCACATACCGGGACATTATTATTAGTTGTTAATGCTCTCTGGTTCACATTCCTCTTTATCTCTGCACTGTCAGTTTTTCATCTTACTTTATATGACACAAAATCTCAATCAATCAATAGCTCAACTGCATTAACTTTACATCTATCTCTGTTATGAGTTTGTTTTTTGTTTTGTTTTTTTAATGTTGATCTGCGAATGTGAAAAACTGAAACAAGCCTATTTTGAGAAAGTAAGGAGAATTGTCATATATTGTTTTCAAATGTAGGGAGTAAAAAAGTTGTATGAAAAATAACTACTCAAGAAAAGTAAAAAAAAAAAAAGTAGTTAAGTGCAGTAACAAAGCACTCTATTTATGCTTAATTACTTCCCCGTAAGTTCTCATTGGTAATTCACAGGCTTTCTAAGTAAAATTTAACAAATGTATTTTATGAACCATATGGTAACCTAAAGTAAATGATCCTTTGGACGTCATCACTACTACAAATACACTGTGTCGACATTCGACAAAAAGGTAGACAAGCAAATGTAAACAATTGTCTCTGTGCAGATGAGGACCTGGCTGCAAACAGAAAAAGCAAGCCTAACAAGAAAAGCCAGTCAGAGTTTGATTAACAATTGCTGATAAATCTAAATTGGACTGTTTTCCTCGTCAATTTTCGAATGGAACATAATGGCATGAGAGCTGTATTTGAAATTGGTTTCCCTGGGTTAACTTATTAACAGTACAGTGAGTACATACGTATTCCTTGTATTTATAGTTGGAATTGCTGTCCTGGCGGCCCCACGTCGTCTTACGTAAACCACGTGATTGGTGAATTTGGTCGGGAGCTTGAGCGAGCGCCATCCCTCTGTGACTGTGACGCGTCGTTTGGACAATATAAAGTCCACATCTTCTCTGGAAGGCCGCCACAAGCTCCGAGTCCTGCAGGTACACCAGGGCCTCCAGTTTGGCCGGCGAACAGATCATGTGCTCAAATGTGTTCAAAGTGGCGTCGAAAAGGAAGCAACACCTGGCTGGAGTAAGCGAAGCACAGCGCACGGGTGCGGCTGATGGAAGTCACAGGTGCGCGCGACTGGGCGGTGCTAGGTGCACTTGGCAAGCACCGTAATCGTGAGTGGTTGTAAACGTTGGACCGACCTTTCTTCAGACGTCTGGGAGTGTTTAATGTGTGTGAAAAGTTGACTAAATAGACTCCTCCTGTTCAGGCGGTTTGTTTTGTTTGGAGCTTGTATTGAGAATCTTCATTACAAAGGCAAAAGGTGGGATACTGCACTGCATATATATATATATATATATATATATATATATATATAAAATTATTATTATTATTCCATCCATCCATCCATTTTCTTGACCGCTTATTCCTCACAAGGGTCGCGGGGGCTGCTGGCGCCTATCTCAGCTGGCTCTGGGCAGTAGGCGGGGGACACCCTGGACTGGTTGCCAACCAATCGCAGGGCACACAGAGACAAACAACCATCCACACTCACACGCACACCTAGGGACAATTCGGAGCGCCCAATTAACCTGCCATGCATGTCTTTGGAATGTGGGAGGAGACCGGAGTACCCGGAGAAGACCCACGCGGGCACGGGGAGAACATGCAAACTCCACCCAGGAAGGTCCGAGCCTGGACTCGAACCGGAGACCTCAGAACTGGGAAGCGGACATGCTAACCACTCGACTACCGTGCCGCCCTTTATTATTATTATTATTATTATTATTATTATTATTATTATTATTATTATTATTATTATTATTATTATTATTATTTTTATTATTATTATTATTATTTTTTTTAATTTTTTTTTAAATTACTCCGGCACACAGGAGTAGGGCACTCGAGTCCCATGTCTTAACTTGAGTCAGACTACGCAATTTGCTTGGCTGAAAATGATGAAAGGCTCAACTTGGCTTTGACTTGATATTCATGAGACGCAACTTAAACTGGAACTATGTGGCTTGACAAGTATTCCCTGCTTATATTTGAAAATTTGCATTTCGAGCTAATGTGCTCTACTTATGCTTTTGAAAGCAAATGTTTTTTGTTTTTTTTTGTGTGTGTACAGCCCACCAGTTCAGTGTGTCTGCCACTCATTCAAAGTCAACTGCGATAAGCTCCAGCACACAGAACACAAATGAGAATAAGCAGAAAATGGAAGGATGTACTTCATAGTGGTTAAAGTGGAAGTACTGTATATGACATGACTGACCAAGATTGTACTGTATAACTTTACTTATGACTCGCTTAATAAACTGAAGTAATTTGGTGATGACTTGTCTTGACGTGCTTGATTTTTGCCACAGTACATTGAGACTTGCTTGAAACATGAAAGTTTAGACTTCAGTTATGCACATACAGTAGAGTAGGCCAACATGACTTACTCCCACCTCTGGAGCACTTGGAAATGAATTCTGAATTCTACTCCTTATAGGGTGACTAGGCGTCCATTTTGGCTGGGACAGTTCTGTTATTGAGCCTTGGGTCCTGTGCCCCTCCCGTCCCGGCATCTCAATTTTTGCCTTGTGTCAATCACACAATTGTCTTAGTGATTCAGACGATAAACCCATTCAAAGGGAATGCAGCTGTTCAATTCCTTCCTATTTACATTCAAATTCATGTTTGCGTTCACATTCGCATCCGTATCTAATCGGTAGCATAACAGATTTAAGTAGCAAGCGGTGAGTTAGCCATTTAGCTATGCATACAACCCCCCAAAATGCATCTTCCCTGAGAGATGATGCCACACGCAGAGGGAGTTAAGCGGCTCCCCTGTGAATTGGCATGCTACTGGCGGCTAGTAGCTAATAGCCGCTAGTGAGCTGACCGACTAACAGCCTCGCTCCATGTACTGTGCGCATATCCACGCGACGCTTAAAAGGAAAGTTAACTGTTTATTACGTTTGCTGCCCACGAGCTACAGAGGTAATAAAGTAATGAGGTCGCTCGACCGCGGAGGGATCATTCAATGTGTTTGTGCCTCGCTTGAACAGAGACACGGAAATGATGGAAAGTTAATGTTTTATTAAACACATCGGGCACACATTCAGCCTGCAGCTGACTACCGACACTTTAGCACAAACTGCATGAACAAACGTGTTTGATTGACAGGTGAAGGTCGAGCAAGCTGTGTTTCTTCTGCGGACACACATAGCACTGGAAGATGGGCTCTAGTTTTCATGATTTTGAAGCCCTGTTTTCTATACCTGGTGATTTTTTCTTTTTTTTTTTCCATTCAAATTTGGCAGGCTTGATCGCAATACTCTTCTCTGTGTTGTCATATTTATAAGATATTGTTTTACAGTGAGTGATTTGGCAAACTTCAGTATTGATGCGCAAAAGGATTCCGAATTTCTAAAGCAGTGAACAGGTTTCAAATCTGATTTTTTTTCCAAGCAAGAAAAATCACTAACAGACCCCACACCACAGGGTAATTGCTCAAGATAATCTTTCAGAGACATCTGAGAAATACGACCTTTGCTGTCCTTGATTGTAGGGGGAGGAAAATGCTCATATTTCACCCCATTGCCAGTATGTGTGTACCCCGCTTTAATCGATTTTTCCTATGTGAGGGATAGCACAAGATGATGAAAATAAATAAATAAATCGGTGCAATGACTTTGGGTTCACATTATACAAACTCAACACAACTTCTTGTGTCCTCTATTTGTGCCCATCAACAAGTGCAAACTTCAGGTCGCTTCTTAATTGGATATCGTTTTGTTTCATGTGGCAATCATAGAGTCAACTGCTTAGATTTTATTTATTTTTTTAATCATAAATGGTAAACGATTGTCTGCCCCACCAATTTTCCAAGCAGATAAGGGAGGTAAAATAAAATTACACCACAGGCCAGGATCCTCTAGAGACATCTAATAACTTTGTTCAGGGGGGGGGGGGGGGGGGGGGGGGAGTTCAAATTGGCCCGATTATTGTTCTGTACTGTTAGATTAGGGCTCTTAATGATTAGATAGGTGACTTGAGCTCGGCCATTGTGTCACTGTGGCCTGTCCTGGCTTGGCACCTTTCTATCTATCTGCATTCTGGCAAACTTATCCAGGTAAAACCAGTTAAGACCATCAGGTCACACATTTTCACATGGGCTATAGGCTGAGCTATCCCCCGTGTGGGTGGGCGGCCAAGGCAGTATAAGAGTACAGACTATTTTTAATAGATTAGACCTTCTTCCGCATTCGGAAGATAAGGCTCCTTAGCTGTGCACTCAGTCTTTCTGGCATCCGGTAAATAGTTCAACTGAGAATATGTTGTTATTACTAGTATAGCAATTAGTATAGCATTCAAGATAAAAGAACCGGTGAACGTTCCCATCTGAACTTTACAGTACTGTACTGGGCTTAACTCATTTGCTCCCAAAAACGTATAAAAAAAATGTTATAGTTTAAATATTGCCATGGTCCCAAACACATATTTATACGTTTTTTGTTTTGTTTTTTTATACTAGGAGCATATAGAAGGCTTTGATGCAGCCACTGAACTGAAGAGAACGCTTAAAGCAATGGTAGTTATTGCAAATACGGCCAGCAGGAGGCAGCAGAGTATATGAGATCAACCAGGACCATGTTGCAAAAGGGCTTGTTTCCCCACTGTTTCAAACAGATTTGTGAATAATGATGAAACTTAGCTACATTCTAATGCTAATTGCTGCAAAACAGAAACAGATAGAAATATACCCTTTTCCTGATGAAAGAAGAGACTTGAATGTTTCTATATGTTTTTATAGCAATAGAATACACTATTGCTATAAAAAATACACTGGTAGATTGCATGTTTTTATAGCAATAGAATAGTTTTTATAGCAATAGAATGTGGACCTTGCAAAATCAGTCAAAATCGAGTGAAACAGCCAGGAGCAAAGGGGGTTGCTTCAGTGAAAATGGCTTGATGAGTTAAGGGGGGAAAAAGGGGTGCGGGGCGATATCCAGTAGTCCAAATTCACTTCCAAAAAACACATTTTTTGTTCCCTGACCTAAAACAATATTATTTCCTTTTACACTGAATACACTAACGTGTTTCTAACAATTCACGATAAAATGCTCTTTATATAAGACAGCGGAGTTTGAGGCCCAACTATTCATTATAAATGCACATGCCAAATAAAAAGCATTTACTACATGTTGGTTCTTGCTGAGAAATACGAGCATGTCAACATCAATGCACTCTAGAGACAGTCAAGCAAATAGAGGAAACCTCAAATCAACTTTATTTATAGACCCTTTAAAGAAACAGCTGAAACAAAGTACTGTGCATAATAAAGATTGCATATAAAAAAAAAAGATAAACACAAAGTAAAATAAGAATAATAACATCACTTGTGCCACGGACAGGCTGGAGCCTATCCCAGCCTTTGGGCAAGAGGCGTGCTACACCATGACTGGTCACCTAAAAACATAAAGACAATCAGTGACATTAAAACTCCTCTGTGTCTTAAGAACAAACTGTCAGAGTCCTGGCCCCCTGCTGTCCTGCCAGTGGCCTGTTGGTGGTCTCAAAAGTGTATGAAATTAAAGTTACAATCCCCAGACGAGGGAGCGAATAATAGGTGTTTGCTGTCATCATATTGTCGTATAGTACAGCAGGCCCAGACTGAGTTTTATTCCCTCTCATTGCAGTCAAATATGTTGTGTGAAGCTAGTAGAAAAACAAGATGAGAGAGTAAAATGATTGAAGCGTGAGGGCGCCAGGAAGAAGAAATTGTAAATTTGTATCATTGACTGCAGCAACTGAAGGTTGAACATAAACAAACAACTGCATTTTTCTAATCAAGGGAAGGAATGATCAATATATATTGTCCCATTTATTCATGTTTCTCACTTCACTGAAGCATCAACTCTCCTCTCTCTTGCTATCACCTCCAACATGCATTTCTTGCCGAAGACACGCAGGACCAGGCACTATCTGAGAAGCAAGGCCTTAATTCGTCATGATTGTATAAGTGTATCACCGCAGACAAGATGGAACAAAGTTACATGGCATCAGTACTCCCATGCAGGCCACACATCTTGGAGCAACATAATTCACTCGGTTTACACTACTGTATGTAGTACAGTACTAATCCATCATGACCATAAAGATGTTTGATGCCATTGAGGCTGTCGAGTTCTTCCAAGTCCAAGTCTTCAAAGTCAGCCACGCCTAGTCTTCAAAGTCAGCCACGCCTAGTCTTCAAAGTCAGCCACGCCTAGTCTTCAAAGTCAGCCACGCCAAGTCTCTGCCTCACGCCACGCCAAGTCTCTGCATCACGCCACGCCAAGTCTCTGCATCACGCCCCGCCAAGTCTCTGCCATGATCTGTGTCCACGTCCAGCCCAGTCTACTCCCCTTCCGTCTCGTCCAGTCCTTCCCCGTCATAGTTAATAAAGTTCCTTACATCATCTTTCCAGTCTGTCTTCCCGCCTGTTTCCTCCGCTTTTGGGTCCACCCATACCCCCAACGTAACAGAATGCTCCCACCAACCCGGACCCAGCGGAAGTTCCAAGTCCCCGTTCTGGCTCCGCGCCGGATTCAAGTCCCCGTTCCGGCTCCGCGCCGGATTCAAATCCCCGTTCCGGCTCCGCGCCGGATTCAAGTCCCCGTTCCGGCCCCGCGCCGGCCTCAGGACCCCGTTCCGGCTCCGCGCCGGCCTCAGGACCCCGCTCCGGCGCCCCGCCGGCTCCAGGCCCTCGTCCTGGCACCTCGGCAGCCCATGAATGCCACGCCTGTGCCGCTGCTGCCGCTTCAGCCCCTGGCCTCTTTGCCTGTGCCGCTCCTGCCGCTTCAGCCCCTGGCCACTTCGTCGCTGCCGGCCCCGGATGCAACGCCTGTGCCACTGCCGCCGCAGCCCCTGGCCGCTTCGCCTGTGCCGCTGCCGCCGCAGCCCCTGGCCGCTTCGCCTGTGCCGCTGCCGCCGCAGCCCCTGGCCGCTTCGCCTGTGCCGCTGCAGCCCCTGGCCGCTTTGCCTGTGCCGCTGCCGCCGCAGCCCCTGGCCGCTTCGCCTGTGTCGCTGCCGCCGCAGTCCCTGGCCACAAAGCCTGTGCCGCCTAAGCCCCTGGCGTCTCAGGTCCCCTTGTCGCGGCCAATTGGCATCTCAGGTCCCCTCGTCACGGCAGAGTTGCCGCCTTCTCCAGATTCCTCGTCTCTGCCCCAGCCAAAGTCCCCAGCTTCCTCGTCTCTGCCCCAGCCAAAGTCCCAAGCTTCCTCGTCTCTGCCCCAGCCAAAGTCCCCAGCTTCCTCGTCTCTGCCCCAGCCAAAGTCCCCAGCTTCCTCGTCTCTGCCCCAGCCAAAGTCCCCAACTTCCTCGTCTCTGCCCCAGCCAAAGTCCCCAGCTTCCTCGTCTCTGCCCCAGCCAAAGTCCCCAGCTTCCTCGTTTCCGCCCTAGCCAAAGTCTCCGGTCTTGGGGTCCGCCCCGGGCAGCGGGGTAATGGCGGCCGACCCGGGACCCAGCGCCAGGCGGCGCAAGAAAAGGGCCCACCGCGGGAACCGGCCCTTGGCGGCGCCACTCCTGTTGTCGCCCCTTGAGCCCGCAATACTGCCGCCTCCTGGGCCGCCCCCCGATCCAAATTTCATGGAGTTTTGTAAGGCAGTGTTTCGCCCCTTGGTAGACTCGTATTCGTACCCTGATTAGGGGCAGAGTTTTAGCTCCCGTTCCCGTCCCCGCCCTCCCCGTTTTGGCTTATTTTGTTTTAGGGACGTCTGGGAGCCGTCCCTTGGTGGGGGTGGGGGGTGGGGTGGGGTGGGGGGGGGGTACTGTCACGTTTCCGTTTGTTTGGGTTTTTGTTTTATTTTGGTGAGTGTTGGTTGTCTGGTGTTCCTGTCTTCTTCCCCAGTCTCGTTATGGTTAACCTTGTCCACCTGCTTGTGTCTTCCCTTCCTGGTGTGTATTGCTGATTGGTTCCCCCTCCCTGCTGTGTCTCCCAGGTGTGTCCTGTTATTGTCATTAGTGTTTGTATAAGGGAGTGGTGTTTGTCTCACGGGGGTGTGGGAGAATTGTTTGATGTTTGTTGTTTGCTGTTTGCTGTTTGCTGTTTGAATGTCTGCATGTCTGGATGTCTGGTCACAGTGGTGTCTTTATTGCCAAGTCTACCAAGTCTTTATTGCCAAGTCTACCAAGTCTGTTATCGCCAAATCTAAGTCTTCCACGCCAAGTCTGCTAAGTCTTCCACGCCTAGTCTGCCAAGTCTTCTACGCCAAGTCTTCCCCGCCAAGTCTTCCCCGCCAAGTCTTCCCCGCCAAGTCTTCCCCGCCAAGTCTTCCCTGCTAAGTCTTCCACGCCAAGTCTGCTAAGTCTTCCACGCCAAGTCTTCCACGCCAAGTCTTCCACGCCAAGTCTTCCACGCCAAGTCTTCCACGCCAAGTCTTCAAAGTCTGCCACGCCAAGTCTTCAAAGTCTGCCACGCCAAGTCTTCAAAGTCTGCCACGCCAAGTCTTCAAAGTCTGCCACGCCAAGTCTTCAAAGTCTGCCACGCCAAGTCTTCAAAGTCAGCCACGCCTCGTCTTCAAAGTCAGCCACGCCTAGTCTTCAAAGTCAGCCACACCTAGTCTTCAAAGTCAGCCACGCCTAGTCTTCAAAGTCAGCCACGCCAAGTCTCTGCCTCACGCCACGCCAAGTCTCTGCATCACGCCGCGCCAAGTCTCTGCATCACGCCGCGCCAAGTCTCTGCATCACGCCGCGCCAAGTCTCTGCATCACGCCGCGCCAAGTCTCTGCATCACGCCGCGCCAAGTCTCTGCATCACGCCGCGCCAAGTCTCTGCATCACGCCGCGCCAAGTCTTTGCATCACGCCGCGCCAAGTCTTTGCATCACGCCGCGCCAAGTCTCTGCATCACGCCGCGCCAAGTCTCTGCATCACGCCACGCCAAGTCTCTGCATCACGCCCCGCCAAGTCTCTGCCATGATCTGTGTCCACGTCCAGCCCAGTCTACTCCCCTTCCGTCTCGTCCAGTCCTTCCCCGTCATAGTTAATAAAGTTCCTTACATCATCTTTCCAGTCTGTCTTCCCGCCTGTTTCCTCTGCTTTTGGGTCCACCCATACCCCCAACGTAACACACTCTTTTGTCAATAGGTGAATGTACATTCATACCAGATGTAAAATTGATCATGCAAAACCGTTTGCATTACATTAAATATGGACTTTGATTAAATGAATTGATTGCGGAAAGCTCAACATGACACGTATGAGGATTAAATTGTATTATACAGTACAGTGGATTGTACAGTATAGCCTACTTCCAGATTATTATCTAGTCTAGTGGGCAGATGGCATCATGGCACCCTAGAAAGGCGTAAACACATTTTTAATTAAGGATGTATTTTCTGAGACCAAATATTTTCCCAACTCATAATATTGCCCTTGACTGCGATAAACTCCTGATAAAGATATTAACCACCAGAGAATTTTATTCTTTTGTAGCCTCCATTAATTTGTGTTTCAGATGCTAACGCCCCAAGTGACCCCCACCCCCCAAATACGTATATTGTGACGGTGAGGACTGTCGGCGAGTCCACTCACTACCTCGGTCAACACTGTATCTTTCACACGGCCGCCCCCATCATGATGGTGGGTGGATGAGCCAGCACTCAGTGCATTACATCATCCGTTCCCACACAGAGTGGGGCGAAATTAGGGCATTGTAATATTTAAACGGCACCCCGAGCATTTCGGTCCGATCTGCCGACGCCCTGCATCCAGGATGATATAAAGCAGACGCGGTACAGTCTACTGGGATGATGGCGTTTCCGTGAGCACAGCGAAGAGGAGGTTGGGAAGGGAGGGGAGGGGGAGAGGAGGATAGACGTCAGCATCTGTCCGCCAGCTCCCTTTGTGTTCAACGGAGAATGTGAATGGCGAAAGATGACATGGCAGAGGTAGATTTAGCATCAAACGGAGCGGGAACCCCCCTGCCACCCCCCTCCGCGTTCCCCTACGAGGAGTACGAATGCAAAATCTGCTACAATTATTTCGACCTTGACCGTCGGGCGCCAAAGATCTTGGAGTGCCTGCACACGTTCTGCGAGGAGTGCCTCAACACTCTCCATCTCCGGGAGGAGCGGCCATGGCGCATCAGCTGCCCCGTGTGTCGCCATCGGACGCCGGTGCCGGATTACCGGATACAGAACCTGCCCAACAATACAAAGGTGACGGAGGATTTCCCGCTCTACATCGACTCCGACCCCCTGCCTCAGGATGCTTTGCCGCCGTACCCTCCTCCGCTGCACCCGGCTCTCGTCGCCCTCCGCCGGGAGGAAGCGTCGGGGGCGTCCAGCGGCAGCCAAAGCCAGGCGACCCCGTCCACCACCGTGTCCACGGCCACCACCATTTCCCAAGACTCGGTGCGCTATGACAGCTGTCATAGCTGCAAGAGAGTGGCTTTGACCACCGGCTGCGTTTGTGTGATCTTCTCCTTCCTGTCCATGCTGGTGTTGCTGTTCTTGGGCCTGATCTTTGTGAACAGCCACGGCATCCCTCCCCTCCCAGCGGGACCCATTTGCTTATCGGTGGCCAGCATTCTGGCCATGTTCTCCGTGGTGGTAACGTGGCTCATGTGCTGGCTTAAATACAGACCGGACCATGACACAGGCCGCTCATCTACCACCGGTAACTCTCGGAGAAACGCCTAAACTGCTTGACTGTTCTTGCGAGCTTGTGTGGCTGCGTTGTTTGACCGTGATTCCCCTTTTCCCCCCTTTGCCTTTTCTAAGGTTTTAAATCATCCCAAATGGCCTTCTATCAGTATCGGAAATACCCAAAGGCCTTTGTGTTAGGAGCATTGGCCATCCTGATCCTGAATAAGCTTTTCCTCAACTTGGAATAACAGTGGGCTTGATCATGCATTTGGACCACTAGGATGTGTTTGATTCAGTGACTGGATGTGAGGTGCTTCTTTCCAGCCAAACATCCCTTGTTATTTTCAATGTTCACACCACTTCCTGTTTGACAAGTGGCCATTGCAAACAAGTGAGGCATTGGTCGGATGTTTTGAGCTCTTTATGCACACTTTTCACCTCCTCCAGCTAAAGTAACTGTCCCTGCAGGATGTCACCGTTTCCCTTTTTCTGAATGAAAACTGCACCTGCAGGGTTCCCTGTTGTAAACATTAAAAGGGATGCACTCAGCGATAGATGTTTTTATTTTATTTTTTATTTTTTCCACTCTGTGTCTCTATGTGCTTGATAGGCTATTGAAAAATCAAGATCATGCTTTGTGATTGAGCTTTTTTTTAAACGACAGGGATGTGTGTCTGACTATTGTGCCTCACCTTGTTGCTCATGGAAGCAACCTTTACTGGAATCATCAACATGAGGTGCAGTCCCACTGCAACAGAACAACCACTGGGACCGTATTGCAGCATTTATACATCACAGATTTGAATTGTTTGCAACATGGTATTGCTTCAAAACCTGTTTTTGTTGTTTGCTTGTTTGTTACTCAACTTGATTTGAAGATGCCTAATTCTCCTAGTCAAAACATTAGCAACTTGTCATAAGATTAAACTATAGGCTCCATATCCTGGGAATGTCTGTCATAAATTCTACAGAGATGTGTATTTTAAGTTGTTGCTAATACAATCAACTAGATGTAATACTACTTCCTTGCACTTACCAGTTGGAATACATGAATCATGTGAAGTCTAATCCTAAACATCTCAATGATCACAATATGATCACATGGACAGGAAAGTGTTTTAATGTAGCATTTGTTCCCCTGCCCAAATCCCAAACTTGTGAATTTCCCATGAGACACAGATAAGAATCAAACTGTGAATTTTCAAGCCTTGCTAACTCCGCATCTGATTCCAACATTTCAATCGTCCTGCTTAACCCTCTCCCAACCCTTACCAATGAAGCACTTTCCCCCTTTTTTCAACAAGTAACGGGGTATACTTTCAAATGTGAGCATACTGTATTTATTTCCGAGGACCTAGAAGCTATTGTTGGCTTTTCTGAGCGTATGTGGTTGTTGTTGAAGTACCAAATGTATTTGCACAGAGAAATGCTCTTTATCTTCTGTTTTGCAAATATAAATACATTTCAATAATAAAGAAAACGTAAATATAGACACCATTGCTAACTGTGTATTCATTTTTATTGTTTCTATTTTTGGTTATGATGTCAACATGGCTGTAGTTTATCTTGCTTGCTTTGACTGCTAGTTGAAGTCACTCGACAGATTAAAATTCCTGATGTGTGGCAAATGCGCCCCCTACCGGAGTATTTGATATTGCATGCATGTTCTCAAAATAACAATTACTACAGTACATTACTTATGATCGTGTTTATATTTCATTGATCATCATCATTGTCACTGTCATAAAATGGTCCCTTCTAAAAAAAAAAATGTTTAACCTATCTCTAATGTTAAGTTAATAGTTGATGCCAAATAGTTGCAAACGCCTCATAAATTTCCACCACCACACAAGATCGTACTTCCCCAATTCGTTCACACTCCCAGCATAAACAAGTAAACAAGTCCCATGTCCAGAAGCAGTTAGCCAAGCTGTATCTATCAATTCGATACACTCCCGCTGGCTTCTGTGAATTGGATAAGGATGTCTTTGAAAATCAGCCTTGACCAAATTGTTTTTAAAAAAAAAAAAAAGGAACGAAGAAGAGGAAAAAAGAAAACACCCACTCCAACTACTGCTATGATTGTGTTGATCAACAATTTTAATTGCATGGAAGGATAGGCTATATCAGACTCTAGTTTTACAACTTTATTTTTCAACCCTAAACAAAAACTTTACACTTGCATAATTTAGTGACATCGAACCCAGTCGCGACCAAATTATTTTCAGACCATGTATTATGGCTTATTTATTTATTTTTTATTTTAAGTTTTGGTAGCTATAGCTAGAAACACTGCATGCTCGTGTAGAAATACTATACTATTTTTTTTGCACCCATTTTATTGCATAGTCTATTGCGGCCACAATATTATATTATATTATTATTACTGCACACGTCGTATTTGATTTCACTTACATGTTTACTATTCATTAAATACGATCATACAAAAATACAATAACAATTAAGTCGAATCTATAGAACATCTCAATCATACTGTGCCTTGTTTTGGTGAATCATGCGCCGCCAAAAAAAAAAAAAAAAGATTTTAAAATGCACATAAAATACATACAGGCTGCCATTGTTTGAATGGCCAATAATGTTCTTGTAATTGGCCCCCATGCAGAGCATGTGATGTAACTCATTTATTTCTCATCAAGCCAGAATTCTGACTTTGAATCTCTCCCCCCCTGCTAATGGATTGGACACGGAGATTCGATGTCCCTTTAAAAGAGCGGTCCCAAGTATGCATCATGCCGCATGGTTCCTATTTCCCCCCTCTGTTTTCTTCACTCTTAATATCCAATTTCAATAAGACCACCGACTCCCCCAAATCGTCACGTTTGTCAGCGTCACGAATTGGTTGCTCTCTCGCCTTCTTTTGGTTAGTAAAAGAAACAATCGGAAAAACGCAAAGTTACATGTTGTTGCCCAAGTGCGTTTTTCGATTGAAATCTATACCCGAAATTGACGACACAAATACACATTTATATAACATTTATCTCGTTGATTATACACAGAAAAAGTCGAAAGCAAACTCACATTTCCTTTTTATTTGAAGACTAACTTGCGGGATTCCTTATCTCACGCCTGAAGGTAGGACGCCCCAGCAGGTGAAAGACCCCAGTCAGCGCTGCTAATTTAAAACTTTAAAACGTTTTTGACAGCAAAAACATTTGAAGTATATTTTAAAGGGAAAGCACAAGAAGCACATACAATTGAAGTCAACGGGAGCACTAATGTGTAAATTAAAATAAATAATAAAACGGTTGATCAGGTGTTGAATTTATTTATTTATTTATTTATTTATTTATTTATTTATTTATTTATTCATTTATTTAACCCCCAAAAAGTGCAATTTTATATAGTTAAGTATATGAATTACTTAAGAGACATAGCTGGACCATGTGTCCCGGATCACATAGTGATTAATATAATTCAGATTTATTCTATAATAAGAGCAGCTTGGATGAATTAAAACAAAAATAAAAATCAAAGAATGAGCCTGACCTTCTTTGAACGAATATTAACTTGATAGAAGATTTTATACTTCCGTAATTTCAAATGCCATTTAAGACAATGACCAAGCGTGAACTCTATTGTATAATTTAAGGATGCGACTGTCGTGAGATGCATGGACACTTCCACAGACTGTCTTTACAACCTCCATGGCGTCGTATCCTGCTGTGGCGTATGTCCCCCTTTCAGCTTCTTCTCGGCTGGTTGGAGCTCAGACTGAAAAACCACAATAAATTCCTCGAGTTGCGCACACTTTAGTGCCATTTGTGTCAAATACAAGGGCACGGGGTGGTGACAAATTAGAGTCAGTGTTGGGTAGCAGGCGTTAAATGGCTCATATGACGCAATACGGGTGGTGATAATAATCGGCAAAATAACATTTGGTGTGTGAAATGTCACTTAAAAAACAAAACATACATTAATGCTGATTGTTCTAAAATTAAGCTGAAAAGGGAAACAAAGTATAGAAAATTGAATTTCATTTGTTTAGTTACATTACAACTATTTAGCCTACTCCTTGCGCAACAAAATTTCGACACCCATTTGTATTGGCGATAAAATATGCGTTCAACAAGTGTCGACGTATATTCCTCATTTGCAGGCTTAAATATTTTTGACATCTTGCTTCCAAGATGTCAAAAATGGAAGTTCTTTCGACTTTTGTCATGGGCTGTTCTGTTGCTTCACTGCATGCAACAGACTACCTTGTCATGGTGCACAACTATACGACGACTGTGATAGGAGAAAAGTTTTCACAGTCAGCCAATAATCGTCGATCTTTGGTTTGCGGTCTGCCCCCTCGACCAATCAGAACCGGGAGCGCTGACTGACTGTGTGATGAGGTCTACTACTTTGACTGTCTTCTCACTTTGACCGATATCAACAAATAACAACATTTAGGCTTTCGGACGCACCCGCTGTTACATACATTTCTAATCAGAGAGGATAAAGTGGAGACATTCGACTTATTCTCACGTTCCGTTTTTGGGTCTCTTTTGTGGTTTTCCATCTTCGGACAGAGGCGGCTGTCCTGGGACACCCCGGTGCTCGCCTCAAGAATATAGCCGACCCATAAAGTCGGACACTTCTCAGGTTATAGACGCTGACCCGGAGGTCCTCTTTTTACATCTCGGTCAGCATCCCTGCTTGGAGGGGTCTGTCAAATTTGGGGTTTGGAGGAGGGATGACCGCGCTGGCTGGGTCTATTCCCAGGATGATGCGACCCACGCTGGCTCAGAACTACCCTCGCAGTGGCTTCCCTTTGGAAGGTAAAGCTTCACAGTTGTCATTAATTTGGTGTTAATTTTTTTATGGCGACTTAAAAAGAACTCGACTTCTCGTTTTCGAACAGTTTGAAACTTTTCGTTAAGTCCATATTAGCCCAATTCGTTACCATAGGACCATAATATGATAAACACCACAACGTAAACTGTATTAATTTAAAAAAAAAAGAAAAAAAAACACACAAAAAAAAGAAAACATGTTCTATTTTGTTTTATTTTGACTATAGTATCAACTCCGCTGGGTCAAGGCCGAGTAAACCAGCTCGGTGGAGTTTTCATAAATGGCAGGCCTCTGCCCAACCACATTCGACACAAGATCGTGGAGATGGCCCACCACGGCATCAGACCGTGTGTCATCTCCCGCCAGCTGCGGGTCTCCCACGGCTGCGTGTCCAAAATCTTGTGCAGGTACCAGGAGACCGGCTCCATCAGACCCGGGGCCATCGGGGGCAGCAAACCAAAGGTATTCATCGACTGAAAAGAAAAAGGCAACACGCGTTTAAGGATCAATATTGATCTGGAAAGCAGCATCAGGTCCACGCGTAGAACTTTGAAACCTTTCTGACATTTCCAGCAGGCAACGACGCCGGACGTGGAGAAGAGAATAGAAGAATGCAAGCGGGAAACTCCGGGTATGTTTAGCTGCAGTCGGGATAAATTACTGAAGGATGCGATATGTGATCGTGACAATGTCCCTTCAGGTAAAAGGGACAGAAATGAAGTTATTATTATTATTATTATTATTATTATTATTATTATTATTATTATTATTATTATTATTATTATTATTATTATTATTATTATTATTTTAGCCTATAGAGTTTGAGCAATTATTGATTGAATGAATTTTCCCATGCGTCCACTTTTGCAGTCAGCTCCATCAGTCGTGTCATGCGCAGCAAGTTTGCTGGGAAAGACGACGAAGACGAGGATGAGGATGACCTGGAGAAGAGTGAGCTCATGGAGGAAAGTGACCGCAGGGCCAAGCATAGCATTGAAGGCATCTTGGGAGACAGATGTAAGTAATAGTAACTTTCTCATGCTTTTATTTCGAAAAGATGCATTTTAGTATTTGTTTGTATTTGGACTTTTTTCAAGTTATACATTTATTTTAGAAGAGAAAAAGGGAGTCCACACATATAGGCCCATCTGTGACCTGTTGTCATATACAGACTTATGTAATGGTCTTGTTGGTAATGTTGTTGGATGGGGGTGCAGAGCGTTGTATTTTGAATTCTTTATCGACCATGTCTCCACGCCTAATGCTTTTCCCATGAGGCCAAACAGTAAATCAAACAGCAGGTGATGGTTTAGTACTCGTAAAGGGTGTGCGTGCATTTGTGTGTGCGCATGTGTGCATGCGCGGCTTCTTCTTCTTGTTCTTCTTCTTCTTCTTCTTCTTTTTTATTGATTTATTTATTTTTTATTTTGCAAAAACGTATCCACAATTTCGAATGCCATAAAGTGTTTTTGTGAAGCAATTTCCTTTTTCTATGTGCTCGTGATGATGCATCGGTAAATAATAAGGAAATTTAAGCACCTAATTAAAAACTTAAAGCGCACATACTCATTTAAAAACAACATTTTTTTTTAGGTGAGTTGGACATTTAATTCCGCAACTTTATATATATATATATATATATATATATATATATATATATATATATATATATATATATATATATATATATATATATATATATATATATATATATATATATAACTTATTGGTTCTCTGTTGCGTCATCAGGCTTCAATTTCAAACCTTGTTATTTTTTAGTGTCCCCTCTTGGCATTTTTTTTCCTTATATTATACCCCAGGTTCTATACGAGAAACTAATAGTTGACCTGCCGTCCAATCAGGCGCGTTTTATTCAAGTAAATGTTGCTTCTCGTTTCATTTTGTCAAGTATCAACATCGAAATGTCAACATGTCCCGCAAGGTTGAGTGAAGTGGATGAGAGATAAAGCGCCCCAGTCTGAAGAGACACAATTGTCCCCCAGATGAGTTGATCAAACATTTGTTCAACGGTTTCCATCAGCGCACAAAGACGAGCCAGCGCGCACCACGGGGATGAACTTGGGAGACAAAGGCGCCGGAGTCTATTCGGGCCTCACGCTTGGGCTGCGCGCGGACAAAAGAGCCAGCTTGGAAACACATTTGGCTGCTGCTAAAGACGAAAAGGGTAAACCTGTTTAGAATTCCAAAAAGGGAGAGGACAGCTTCCCCGTCCGCTGCAAAGCTCGACAAAACATATTATGAAGGATGAATTATTCAGGGAGCGCTCCGGCCCTGTTTCAGGAGCCGTTCAGCAAGAGAAAATGGCCACTTTCCCCTACAAAATGTTTCCTTTTCAGGCTCTTCTATAGAGGCCGGCTGCCAGTCAGCCACGACAATAGAAGCCTCAGAAATCCACTCACGTATAACCGCGTTGGTCCCGCACTCAAGCATGCGTGCACAAACGCAGGCCAACACAATTTATAGTAAAGATTCTTAATTTATAATTTTATAGGTTTACGTTCAAAAAATACGCACGGACCATTAATATAAAGCATTCTATTTACAACACAAACATACGCCTTTTGTTTCTTATTTATTTTTATCAAGTTACTTTTTCTGAAAGGCCAACTGTGAAGGTGAAAGTGTTACTTTAAGAAAAACACCATGCAGTGCCCATGCAGGGGATTAATTGCTATTTGTCACATCTCCAGACGCTAAACGGTCAACCAAACAAAGCCAGCTGCACTTGGGAGTGTGCGCTAATAACCAAGACGTCGTCACTCAAAAACTTATGATCTATTATTGATTCTTTTGGTGGATGTCGGCCTTTCCTCCCCCGAACATTAATAATGTCTTTTAAACGACGTCGATATTGTGCTATGACACATTTAATGACGGAGGGAGTGTATTAAAGAGTGTGTTGGCTGAATAGCGAGCAATGTTCTCTCCCCGGAGAGCTCAGCTCTGGCCCCGGAGCGTATAGCTTCACAATTGGGGCCGGCCACCGGTCCCCGCTGACCCCCCTCCCTTACTTGCCGCCTGCTCCTCAAATCTCTTCAAGCAGATTAAATCGACTCTTTTATTTCATCCCACTTTCATCTGGAGAGCGTCTCCTCCCCTCTCCCTCTGTTTCCTATTCTTTCTCTTCTGCTGTCAGCCTTGTCACCTGGAAAAATTAGTCAAATTCTAATTTTTTTTTAAAATCGTGTTATTTGTTTACCATCATATTAAGATATCAAATCCTTGGCTAAAATAAGTATATTAAAAAAAAATTAAATATGTAATTCATCTTTTTGGTAACTTTATTGGGAAAGGAATCAAAAAAGTGTTCAGTGTAGCTATAAAATAATACAAATTAATATTAAAGTCCAAAACAATTAATTAAAACATAACTCGTCCAGTAAAAATGTTTTTTTTTCTTCTTTCTTTTAAGCAGTGAAAATGGCAAATTTATGGGTTATAAATCTCTGTTTCCATTTGTTGGCTGTTTTATGCACACTCATGCTAATGTATATGGCACTCAGCCACAACTATATAGATCATGCCAAGAGTCACCAACAGTACTTTTGGAAATAGACTCTGTTTCCCAAGAACTGCCATTTTATAAATCAATGAAGATTCTGTCAGATATGAATACTTTTAAAAATTGTTTTATTTATTATTATTTTTTTTAGTAAGGTTAGCCTTCCAGCTCTCAACATGAGCATCAAAGTTAAAGACCCTGGAGACAAAGTAGCCACAGTGGGCCAATCTTCTCCTTACTGCCTCTTCAAGCTTTCACAGTTTCTTTAAGAGCCAATTCTAAATTAGCCAGATAATACAGAAGTGTTGTTGAGTGCTGATACGTTTCCATTTAGTCGTGCACACACACATATACACACGCGCACACATTCCTCTTTGCAATGCAAACAGTCAAAGGGATAACTTTATTTGGCGAAAGAGGATCCTGGAAAGGGCTAATTGAATAAGCCCAGGATCTTTGAAAAAACTCTTACCATGGTGAGCGCAGTCATCATGTCATAATTAGGTTTATTAAAGCACATTCCTTCAATCTGCCTCCATTCTCCAGGGCTCATTGTGAGCAGGGTCTGGGCCAATGGCTAGGGGACAAAAGGGAACCATGAGTGGACAATACATGAAAGGGCCATTAAGATTTAGCTGGCTTTGTCACCCAAACTGAGCAGGACTTTGTTTGTGCAAATAATGTGGGTGTGTAAAAATGACTCAGGTCGAGGTTTGCCGTGCTGCAAGTGTAATAGGTTGGCATACGCTGGATCAGTGCCAGGGTAGAGGTGATTTGGAAAGGGAAGAACTGGAGCACACAAGGCCTGCTGTGTGTCAGTAATGCAGTTTAACTTGAACTTTTTTGGCATTTTATTGTATTTTTACGGAAACATGGAACTGCCAATGTGGACTACGTTTAAATGTTTTTGCAAATACTTTCAAATGGATAGTTTTGCAAAGCATATACATTCTAATCTTCTTGCAAATATCTTTAAACGTACGTGCGTGTAAACATACGTTCGAACGTACTTGTAGGCTAAATGCTAAATACGTAGCATTTTTTCCAATTATGCCATGGGGTATTGACTTAGGCATGCACAGACAATTTTTTTTTTTTTTTTTTTAGCCAACATTATATCAATACGTTTCCAAATTAAGTAATTAGGCATTGTATAATCACAATTTCTTTTTTTTTTGTATTATGTCTGCAGTGATATCCGCTTAGCATTTTTCCTGCAATGTTATGGGGTATTTGTTTGAGCAAGCACATACCTCATGGCATTATTGGAATAAATGCTACATTTTTAGAATTTAACCTACAAGTACATTCAAACTTGAATATAAAATAAATACGGTCGAGTGTACTTGCAAATATGTTCAAACAGTTATGGACGAGTTCCGTTTCTGCTCTGGCGATTTAACCCGAATTTCGACTTAAGTCGTATTTCACCGTTAAAGTCGATATTTACATCAAAATACTTTGTACTGTAATTTAAAAAAAAATAGTTGCGCAACACAGAAGATGCTGGAACCAATATTTTGTGTTTCCAAACGGACATTTATTGGTGACGGACGCAAAGCGGAGCTAATGGTAACTCAAAGGGATACTTCACTTATTTAGCCCATTGTAGTAAAAAAAAAAAAAAGTTAACCTACACATGTTTTCTAGGTTTGGTCATGTGACATTCACAAGCTGAGCTGTGATTGGTTACCTGAGCCCTTGTGATGTCATTTTCAGTCGACAGCAAGTTGCAAAATGTGTTTTTAAAGGTATTAATTGTACATGAAAAATAATGAAAATATCAAATTTATTATAGGCTAAATATTAATGTTAAAGGTAGCACAGGTTGTATTTGAGCAATAAACATGCATTAAAGTAAAGCATTTAATAAATGTTTGCGTAAGACATTCAGAATATATGTTCATGTTAAATTATCGGGGTTATTATTATTATTTTTTTCATTTTAAATTGTGCAAGTAATTAACTGAGTAGAAAAAGAGAAAGATGAGCGTGTGTAGTGGATCAAAAAATGTTGAAGACATCCTCATAACATTAAAGAATTAACACATAACAGGTGCGCTTTAAATTTGGAGGACAAAAAATGTTGATTTAAAAAACCTTTTTAATTAAGTGATTAATCGTGATTAATCAAAATTCTAAGATGTAATTAATCGGATGAAAATTTTTAATCGTTTGACAGCTGTAGTTTAAACGTACTTGCACATATGTTTCAAGGGGAAGTCAACCCACCATATGGATTATATGTGTCCAGTCCAGTCCAGTCCAGAAATACAGTTTGAAAATAATATGTTCTATGCAGCCCCAATAGTCTACATATTGCGTTAGTGGAATATCAGGTTAAGCAGTAAAATCCAACAGTTTTTATCAATATCAGAAGGCGGCCATTTTGCCGCTTGCTGTCGAGTGAAAATGACATCAGCTTCAGATAACAGGTGAGCTGTGATTAGGTGTTGCCTGAGCCCTGAGCAACTGTGATGTCATCTTCAGTTGACAGCAAGTGGCAAAATGGCCGCCCCCTAAGATGGACAAAAATGACTGGATTTGGCTGCATAACTCAAATTCCACAAATGTAATATTAATCAGAATGTCATGTTTAGACTATTGAGGTCACAGAAAACATATTGTTAAGAAATGTTTCAGGTTGACTTCCCCTTTAAAAGCATTTACAACTACGGTCAAATGTATTTGCCAGTCAAAAATGTTTACTCCATATTGGCAGTTCCACACTTCCGTATATTTTAGTCACAACAGACACAAAAAATGACTCAATCCATACATGGAAGAGATCATGTTCTCCTGAATGCTGCCATACTGATTGTGTCCCATCATGACGTGACAAAGACAGGGCCAATAAGGTTTCTGAGGATCTTATAATAGCTATTAGCTATAATGTCTTCAGCCAAGTGTCTGGTGAAGAGGGCTCTGTCTGTCCATTGAAAGAATGAATGTGTCACTCATGAGTGTCTGGGCATGAGGGCAAAGGAGGGGGGCACCAGGGCCAAGTGGCGAGCACCAAATCACTGTCCTCTACCCCTGGGGCTCTCTAGCCCACTCTCCTCGTCCCGCACTCCTCCCTCTCTCGTGAGTTTTTTTCTAATAAGCCCATGCATGATGACTATCCAAGCATGAAAACATAGTTATCCACAAATGAATGGCTCCTCTATACTTCATTAAAGCCCCTTTCTCCTTTCACACTTTTATTGTGACTCACTGATATCAATTCAAAGAGCAATTAATGAATGCAACACCGACTTTGAAGTCAGACTGTGCTTTTTGGGAGGGTGGTGTGTATGCAAGTGGAGGGGGGGTCAGAGTATTTGGGGTATTCCCCCTCTTCAAGACAGGCTCTCGTGCCCCGGCCTTCACCGTGATGGACTAGCCGCATTGAGCTGCTGCTGAGTGCGCCCCAAAGAGTGAAAGAGTGAAAAGGCCTAGTGAAGGTCAAGTAGAATGGCTCGCCTTAGAAGAAGGCCTCTCTTTATCTGTTCGCAAACTCGCACTTTAGGGACAGCAACTTGGCCACAGTATTCCTGCGATAGGGTGATTCAAAATATGCATTTTTGTGATGTGCTACTCCAAGTAGAGATACATTTGAGCAGTTTGTCTGTAGAAAACTTAATCTATTCATCTCTTTGTTTGATTGGTTGCATTGAATTCATTCACTCCCAGCCATTTTCATTTTCAAGTAACCCCTATGCGCCCAGCTGTTTTACTGAATTTCGACTGATTGTGCAAGGCCCACAGAATATTCTGTTCAAATGCTATAAAAACAAGGAACCTAATAAAAAGAAAGATTAGAGTCTCTTCTTTCATCAGAAAAAAGTATATTTGCATCTGTTTTCATTTTGCAGAAATTAGCATTAGAATACAGTATAGCTAAGCTACATCATGAAACCTGTTGAAAACACTGGGAAAAAGAGCTTGTTGCAATATGGCCCTTGTTTTGTAATGACTACCATTGCTTTAAGCAACCTCTTCATGTCAAAAGCTGTATCAAAAACTTTTGTATGCTCTAGCATTGAAAAAAAAAATCAATTAAAAAGGTATAAATAAGTTTTTGGGAGTGAAGGACAAAGTATTAAGAAAAATGTATTTATATGTTTTGGGGTTTGATTAAGTTAACATGAGCATGTGTGTTTGGTTTGGGTGTCTAACAGTAGCCTAAAAAACAGACTCATCGCTGGTAGGACACAGCCGCCATCAAGTGCATTTCTGAAGCAGGGCAAACATAACCAAACAGTGGAAAGAACCAATCCGTGAAGAGCAGAAATTATTTCTTTTGGGAACTTTCTACATATTTTGACCTAGTATGTTTGCCTTAGTTGCTGAACGAATATACCTTCAGATCATGTAATTGCATTTTTTACCGATGAAATGTGCATGTAGCACTTCTCCCGGTCGTATCGGTGGCATTATCCCCATAGACACAGAAAATAATGTGAAAACGTTGCAGATAAATCAATGTATTCACGTTAGATGGCAACATAAGATGGCCGCTGGTGGCTTCACTTCCTAAGCGTCATTGTTAGTCCATTGTTCTTTTTCGATAAATAAAGCTTCCAGTGCAGTCAGCTGCTGGGGGTTTTAATGACTGTATTTCTAGTCATCTACTGTAAAAGGGAGTTTAATGCTGAAGGAAGCAAACTACCGTCTCTCCCGTTGCCCGCACGCCATTTTGAATGGATGTCTGCCGCCGAAGAGTGACGCTGCTCTCAAAGAATACGTCACAGCAAATAAACAAATTTGATTGCATGGTTCGTTTTGAACTGGGCCGAACAGCGGTCAATTGCAGCCTTTAAAGACTCACTTTCTGTATTTACAGAGAGTGGATCTGGTTTGCCAGGCTAGTCTAACGAATTGTGCACGTTGTTGCCAACAGGTGTCAAAGAGGTGGTAACCACCATATTAAAAAGCAGATTTTGCGCTCTGTGCTGCACTGATGGTTTTCATTATAAAACATGTGCTAAAGCGCTACAAGCAGAAAATGAACTCAACTCAAATCAACTTTATTTATGTGGCACTTGAAAAACAACGGCATCTGAAACAAAATGCTGTGCAGGAATAAAATGGCACATAAAACTAAAACAATCAAACACCCGTTCTCACCCGATGTTCACTCATGGCTGAGAAACCCGAGGAGGGCAGGGGCGGTGGGGCCAGAATCCCTCAGTCGAGCCGGTGTTAGGTGCCAGACCAGGCAGGTGGGCATCCGTGGGATCCAGTCATGCAGAGGGAATGCAAAGTAGTTTATCGCAATTGCAGGTGAGCATCATAGGCAAACAGCAAACTAAATGGCCACCATCGCTGATATTCTTTCCCAATAAATATCACGGCTAAAATGCTGTAATAATGCAAACAGTAAAAGATGACAAGAAATAAATAAATAAATAAATAAAGGACCTCAGGGCACAGTTTTTGATTCACGTAATTCAAAAAAGAAAAAAAAAACATAGTTTGAAAAAGTTTGAAGTGATGAAGTGCAACCGCACATATTACTGACTGACCAACAGAAATTAAATTTGCCGTTTTGCTAATTTAGGTTAAAACAGCAACCGCCTAAAATCCTAATTTTGTTTGATTGAACTCACCTGGAATGTGTGTGGATTGGATATGACCCACTCTGCAATTGCACTGAAATGACTTAGACACAAGAAATGTGGTGTTGTAGGAGTTTTGTCATACAGTAGGTGATATGGCATGACTCCTTCTTGTGACTGAAGCTAAGTCAGTTCTTAAATTATACACAAGCTTGAAAATTGCATTGCTGTAAAGAAGATATTCCACCATAATTTTTGTTGGGAATTCCAAAAGGTTTACACGAGCGGAAAGGTTTTCACCACTGCTGCCTTTCATTTTTTTTGTTTTTTTTAATGTAGTAACAGTTACAAAATCACCCTGCACAATTCAGCTCATATTTAACAAATCACAATTTGTGCGTGAACTTCATCTATGTGTTTGCTTTGCACTGTGAAAAAAAATAAAATCCTCAGATCTGCAATTTTACAGCCATTATAATATTAAAGATTCAACTTGAGTTAAATGATTCTGTACATATTGAATGGCATGACCAGATGAATTATTTATTTGATCTGGCTTTTATCTTGTTTTGCAAAAAGAGCTCTTTAAGTAAAGATCACCCCATCACAGTGGTTCTCAAATGGGGGTATGTGAGATTTTAAAATATATTTAAAAGCACAGTATACGTAAATATTTCAGAAAGCTATAATTTCATAAAATGAATTTTATATTCAGTAGGCTATTTCCCGTGTCCTAAAAAACAGCATCTCTGCCATACCAGAACGGTTCAACCCAACTTATCCTATGTCACCTAGAATCACCTGCCAATTACTTGAAAACTTTTTAACAATTCAGTTAATTATTCATTTTTGAGAACAGCGCTTTACTATGATAGCAAAAGAACATTTTACGTTAATTTATGCACACAAATCTTTATTTATTATTAAATTCTTTCTTTTCTTTTTTTTTCAATGTTATATCTTTTCATTGCCAAATAGTTCAAGAGATAGCACATAAATACAAATAGAGTTCCAAAATTTTATACATTAGACAATGTGGGCACAGCACTCGTTTTTCCCCTTCTTTTCTAGAAATGCTTTGCGCTGGTTGGGGGTACTTGGCTGAAAAAAAAAATTCACAAAAGGTTGAGAACCACTGCCCTACAGTACCAAGGCCGCAGAAGGAAGCGAGTTTTAACATACCTATATAAGAATGACAGTTAACGTGTAAAGAGTTCACCTTGTTGCCTCTTGACATACCTCTCCTATCCCCTTCATGACCTGAGTGGTGAGATGGATTTAAAAGACAGGGAACAGCAAGGTCAAAGGGCAGTGTGAGGTCGCTCTCTCTCAGCACACAGGAAACGAGGTTAGAAACACATTTAGTTAAAATTGACAGGTAACCACTTCCTGATACCCCTCACCACTATTTTTAACAACTTGCATGATCCTTGAAAACCTGTCAGCATCCCTTTTGTGTGATTGATGACACTTGTCGACCAACGCACATAATTTGCTGTTTTTCAAGAGTCCACTTGTAAAGGTCACAACCACTTTTTATCGAGACAAGAAAGGCTTCCCAAAAGCCCAAACACACACTCACCATCTTTTTTCTAAATCATCCAGCGAGCGTCACAGATGGGCCCATAAGCTGTCAGTAAAGCCATTATCTAACCCAGCATCTGCCTGCGTTGACTTCTATATACTGTTTAATGCAGTCAGCCAGTCACTTAGTCCCTCGGCGCCTGAATAGAAGCGGAATGGTTGGCCCGCCCAAATAAATGCTGCGTTTGTCTCCTCTGCCTTTTGTTTTGTTCCATTTTGGGAGGGGAAGCTTGAGAGAAAGGGGGTGGACAAAGTGTCACCGCCTCACTGTTAACTAAAGCCCCAGAAGTGTTGCTGGGCCGTGCGAAGAAGGGGTGTAAATAATCCACATATGGTCAGGCAATTCCCCCAAGTCCTAAATTCAAGCTGGACACCTCTCACGCACGCATGCATACATGTTCAACCAGAACTGTCTCATGTCTCAGTGGACATATTTAAGCCTTTGTGTGCACCCCTCCACATAACCAGCAATACTGAAGTCTTTCCAACAGTCTGTTCCGACTAAATCCTCTACACTCCTTCTGGTTTTCCCTGGCTTGGCGTGGCAGGAGACATGTTGGGTTCTCTTGGCTCCAGAGTGGTTGTTTTGCTTGGGGTCCCACAGACTGTGCCTCTTGGGGCTTCAGTTTGGTTAAATTAAACAGTTTTCTTTTCTCCTCTGACCCTCCCGACCCGCCCCTCCAACTGCTTCTCTTATTTTGAGTAAATGCTCCTCAGCTTGTCTCCACTGAGCTTTTAAGCATAATATCGTCTTCTTATTTTGACGAATGCACCAGAGCCAGACCTTGTCTTCTCTGATATAAGGTGGGGCAAACATAAGAAAAGTTAAGTGTTTACTGTGCAGCATTTCTAGATGAATACTGGCAGACAGCGATATGTGGTTTAGAGAGGATAATTTGATTGGCCAATCCTGGTTGACACTGCCAAATTGATGTGATCAGATCTTAAGGACAGCAAGGCAATGACGGCAAATGGGGCTCACTTGCTTACAAAGTTGGAAAAGATCCTAGAAATGGGAAAAGCTGAAACCTCTCTTTGTCACTCTCTTAAACTTCATCTCAGTCAAAGACTTTTTTTTCAAAACTGTCATACATACGATCACAAAAAACTGTATTGAAAAGTGTGGGTTAGAGTTTGTGTTTGTACTTGACCACTCTAAAACAAATTAGGAGGCATCTCGAGACTGAGCAGCATGATAAAATGGAAGTACAACAGGGGGAAGGCTGTGCATAAGTACAAAGATGGTCATGTGCTTGCACTACTGCAGAGAGTCTGTGTATGTGTGTTGAGCTATTGAGCCAAGCTTTACGAATGACAAGCATGGACTGTGATTGATATAATGTCCTACTGTGTCTCTTGGTGATACTAAATCCAAAATGGGCAAGTGGTGATCAGCTGTAGAGTTGTTTATACTTCATGAAGTTGTGTTTTCATTGTTACCTAGCAGGGTTTTGTTTACGCTATAACCAACACAAATTAATGGAAGTGCAAGGCAAGGAGCAACATATCGTAGAAGTTGTAGATTCAGGATTTATCACACTTTTGTGAACATTGCAGACACATTCAACATCATCCTTAATTCAAGGATCTTCTCGAACAGTAGAAGCCAAACGTCCGTTTGTCACTTTTTAAAGGGACAGCAACAGGAAAAATCTACTTTTTGGAGCTTTAAGATGTGTTAAAATGCTAATTGCTCACCAAAAACATGACAGAAGTGGTGTTTTCCTCCATTCGCCCCTCTATGAGAAATTCTAGGTCATTCTGCTCTCCAAGCACCAGCCCCTCCCAACCTGAGAGAACGAGCTGGTTGCACTCTTTGAGGTCATAAGGTGTGGACCCACCCCCGTACCGCCTCTGCGGACTAAATGCACGTTCTAGTGGTTAGTGTGTTTGCTCTGTAAGCAGCAAATCCCCGGTTCAAAACCAGCCCAGGTTTATTTTGTTTCCCCTCCTTCTTTCCTCTCTCTTTTTCTCTCTCCTCCCCTCCTCCTCCACGATTACATGCGGCAATTAGCTGCTTTGTTTCAAATGTTTATTGAAGAATTGGCTTGCATCAAATTGTGCAGCATACTCAGAGGAGTGCTCAAACTCAGAGCTACAACAGGAGACTGCAGTCGGCTCATCTGAACTCGGCTGAATCCGAAGTGCTACATACGCTTGAAGTGCGCATGCACAGCTAGGAACGAGCATGCACGAGTCGTTAGGGCAGATTGATTGATGGGATCAAAAACTAATCGTTCCGATGATCCACCCGGAAGATGCAGTGACAAAAGATCTTTGAAATACTTACTTCTAATCTTGTTGATTTTCTGAGAGCCGTTAGTTTCAGCTGTACTTGATGTATAACAGTGCACTGCCATGTATCGAGATACATAGTGAATTGTCTTTTATGGGACATATTCACCAGATATAAATCTTAGGATGTTGCTGATGATTTCTTGTTTCTTTGAATTTCATTAACTTGGATAGTTTGTGTCCATGCAAACATGAGAAACGTTTTAGCCGTACCATAGAGCCGTACCCTCTGAATCAACATTTCAAATGATCGTTCCCCATGTATTGAGAACTGTATCAAACTGCCTTTTGTGAGAAACCTATGCACTCTAGAGCGTAATTATTTAATCAAATTTCCATCCTTGATTAAATACAATGCCGTGCTTTTGTAGACTTGATGTGCTTATTTCATGGTGCGTGATGTTTTGGGAAGCCCATTAATCGTCCCACCCAAAGGAGAGAGACAGAAGAATCGTCCTCAATGGGATATGTTACATTTTACAACGACTTTCAAAAACCAACACAGATGCCCAGACAGACTATCCCCACGGGTACATTTACATCAGCAACAACAGACCCCAATGCCCCCTTCCATCCCCTTAGGTGCTTGTACAGTTTCCTCTGGAGGAAGGAGATTTCATTTGGGGGGGAGGGCTAAAATGCCCCTGACTGTGCTGCCCCCCATTCCTTTTTATGCACCCCCTTCCCAATCTAGCTCCCCCATGGGGCAGGTGACAACCCTCTACTGTGAAGGGCTGAGGGAGCCATGACGGATTCCACAGATGGAGCGTGGAAATTGCCGGCAAAGAGTTCAGCTCTTTGCGGCAACAAAGGGCCAGAGAGTCAGAGAGAGAAATATGGCTGGAAAAGAACGATTGGGTGACACAAAGCAAGCAGGGAGGTGTCGGGGTTGCTTGTTTAAAGAGGGGTTTGCAAAGTTGTATTTTCTCTGAATGATTTGAATTTGATGGGACTTACAATTTATGCCACAAATAATGAAGATTTTCATATTATTATCATTATTGTAATGAATTTCCCCACATACTCGAGGCAGATTATGGATTGCTCACTTTGCAACGGTAGCAGTTGTAATTCCAAAATGATGAAGGATTTTCCCAGCTACCTCCACTTTCCCAGGGCCCAAATCCCTGTGAAATGCTGAGGAACGTGCATGCTGTGAAAGTCGGGAGGAGCCCAAAAGAATTCCATGTGGTCCTGCGCGAAGAACTCTGTATGTGTGTGTATGTGCATGCGTACGTGCGTGCGTGTATTGGTGTGTGGTTGTGGTAGTGGTGGTGGTGGGTGGGGTTTCTTGATGCAACAAAGGCTTCATCTTTTTTTAATTTTTATTTTGGTCAACCTGTCCAAAACTCCAAAGGTCTGTTAACCACACCACAAATTGCAACCTGCTGTTTTGTTTCTATGTTTTTTGTTCAGTTATTTTGAAGTAAAATGATTTCAACTAGACACCATTCAAACTGAGTGTGGATTACTGTTAATTCCGTTAACAAAAACTGAACAAAAATAATTTCGTTGATACACATTTTTCACCAGACACCATTTTCACTAGACTAGACTAAAACACTCATTAATAAACAATAACTGAGACTAAATGAGTATGCATTTTCATCGACAAATGAAGACGAGATGAAAATGTACTTCACAAAATAAAAACTGGAGTTAAATCTATGTGGACATTTTAGTTCATGAATAAAAGCGAGACGGAAAATGATATGATTTTGTAAAATCTTGTCTCTGCTAATGTCACTGTGACACTGTCATGTGATACACAAACACATCACACGTGCGACAGACAGGAGGTGGATTCATGGTGAGGTTAAAAAAAAAAAGATTAAAAAAAAAGTAAATTATAGTTATAACGTAACAATAATCCAACATCTGAAGCGTTCCAACAATAATGTTAATCTGACTACTAACTAATGCTGGCTAATTTACTAGCTGATAGCATGGAGCCATAGTAGCCACTTGTTGATATACTGTACTGGAATTGTGATGTGTTGTTTTTCATCAAAAAGATGAGAACATTTTATGTGGAATAGTTTTAGACCAAAAATGTTCAACATTATCTGCTGACAAAACAAATCTGCAGTGGAAAAATGACTATCCTGACTAAAACTAGACTAAAACGTTGACAGTTTTTATTGACTAAAACTAGACGAATAAAATAATGTTTGCTTGGGCTAAAATAAAGACTAGAATGTGAGATTTATAGTCGCCTAAAAATGGACTAAATGAAAACAGGATGACGTTGATTAATATAAAAACTAACAAGTCTGATTGAAACTGGACTAAGAGTGAGACTAAATTAAAAAAAAATGGTTGATAGAATTAACACTTGTGTGCATATATAATGATGGTGCTGCAAAATGGCAAAATATTCTGCAAACGTCTCAATTTCCCTTTTTCCCCCTTTGGAAAATATTTGACTTGTTGCCTCCGTCGTGTATGAATGTTTCTTTACCAATTTGCCCCAGTACATGTCTGTCCGATGGTGGTGCAAGGATCATTTTCACACAAGGGGCCCTCATCTGGTGGGATTGCCTTGTATTTTATTGTTGTTTCTGAGGGCGAACTAATACAGTGTTGGATTCAAAACATTCATTGCCTGTGTAGAGGGGAATTAATTAGGTGTAAAACAAGAAAACGCCTTGGTGAATTTATAAGTCATACAATAGTGTGTTAATTGTATTAAGTATTAAATTAAAACACATTGCTGGATTATAGCATATTAATCACAATTGAAGTAATGGAGATGTGAAGTAGTGATAGAAAAAGGAGAATCAATAAGGTAAGTGCTGCTTAGTTAGGCTGTATGTTACATAATGCATAAAAAGGTCACATTTTATTTGTCTGTATTTACATTTATTTTTCTATATTTGCATTCATTGTAAATGAAAAAAGAAAAAAATGCACAATTTCAATAATTATTCTGCATAGTAATACGTTGGTCTTACAGACATGAATAGTATCAAAAGATATCACCTAAATATCATATTTTAGTTTAATCCGATATTGTGTTTTAGGTTAAAAATATGACATTTGCTAGGTTTTCTTGAGATTGTTGTGTGGACCTGTAAAGTTAAGAATCTAAAAATAGAGGCTATAGTTACCCGAATAAGCAGTATGTTATCTAGCATGCACACTTTCTCTCTCGCTCATGCTCACACACAAGCATGCACCTCCCTCACCCCCCACCCCAACACACAAGGCAGAAGAATGGCCCCAAGATCCAAATTAGCCTTTTGTGTGGCTTTTAGTCCACTAGTACCCCTGCGGAGCCGTGGGATTTTCTTCCATAGGGATTATTCACTCCCAATAATTCCTCTGGATGGAATTCTGTTTGGCCACAAGACCACAAAACTTCACAGTGCATGTGTGTGTTTTACTGTAGTACAATCAATTGGCAAATCTCAAGTATATCACTCTAATTTATTTAGTTTGTCTTTTCAAGGTCAGGAGGTCACTGTGATACTATAAACTGACGAAATACATTTTGATATTTATTGAGGAAGATGTTTACACATCTGATGTAGAGAGAAAATATTGAGTGTTTTTTTTTTCGTCTTTCTTGTTGGTCAGCGAGTCACTCGGATGAAGGTTCAGATGTGGAATCAGAGCCTGATCTGCCGCTGAAAAGGAAGCAGCGACGTAGTAGGACCACGTTTACAGCAGAGCAGCTGGAGGAGTTGGAGCGAGCCTTCGAGAGGACCCACTACCCTGATATCTACACCAGGGAGGAGCTTGCACAAAGGGCTAAACTGACTGAGGCCAGGGTGCAGGTAAGAGATGACACATGCACACATGGGCCACAACATCAGTTAGATTCAGATTCAGATTACTTTATTGATCCCTAAAAGCGGAATTCGTCCAGCCCGTCCAAGAACATAACAGCAATGACCAACAAGGAAAGACAGAACAGGAAGCCTTGTGGGTCGCCTTTCAGCGCCCTGCATTTCTTAGGTTTAAACAAAAAAAAAGAAGAAGAAGAAAACATAAGGAATGGGTAGAGGGAAAAAAAAAAGAAGGCTCACACTACGCGCTGTCTTTCAAAGGGGACACAGTAGGAACCTGGAAAAAAACAAACACATTAATGCACATAAACCCCCCCCCCCAAAAAAAACAAAACAAAACAAAAAAACATTACAACAGAACTGTCAGCCTTGCACATGATATACAGTATATGCACAGGTCTGTTTTAGAAGCCTCAAGTAATTAGTTTGAATCCTTACAAAGGGCATTAAACATTTTTGCTTTAACTCAGGGATCCAAATATGTTTTTACCTCCATTTTCTCGGGAAATTGTCCTACATAGGCTCCATATTGTAAGTTACGTTCATATGACTCAAGTGTACTGTGTGTCAGCATCAACTGAATATGCAACAGCCCACACTCACATATACTAAGAATGGCCCAACATTACTAGGTGTGGTTCAGCAACCGAAGGGCAAGGTGGCGGAAGCAAGCCGGAGCCAACCATCTAATGTCCTTTAATCACTTGATCCCGGGTGGTTTCCCTTCAGCCATGTCCAGCCTTAGTCCGTACCAGCTCTCTGACAGCACGTATCCCTCTGCATCCATAGCACAAGGTATATGAGGTCTCAACACATGGATGGGTGAATTCTGTCAGAGGTTTACTGATAGAGTATAACATGTGAACCTTGTTCACCTTAGAACCGCCCAGCACGCTACATCGACCACAACCTCTCCCGCCGTCGTCAGGCCACCAGGTGGCCGGTGGTGGAGGACAAGGTGAAGGAAACTCTGCCTACTGCCTTGCCTCTGGACGCCACTCCTTCTCAGGATACTCGGAAAGCTTTGTGAGCCCCGGGGGCCCAGCCAATCCAATGAACCCAGCCATTGGGAATGGACTCTCCCCGCAGGTGAGTGAACTTGCCATGTCTGACTTTAACACTCTTATAACGATTGTTTCACTGAAGACGTTCCTCTAGAAAGCCCTTTGCCTCAAGTTGTCGAGGAAACAGATGATGAAATGAGTGGAGCAAAATGGTGCTATTTTGTCATTGGCTTCCATGTGCATAATTTTGGCATCAACATTTTCCTTTACATGAAAGTGATTGAGTGCAGTTTTCCATAGTTACCATTGAGTTCAAAAACAGCACAGCAAACACTGGACCCTGTGCCTCAAGGGAGGTCCTGTGATTGCATTCTTAAAATGCCTCCCTCGGTATTCCCCCTAGTGAAAGCAGAGTTTTTATTTATTTGTATGTTTCATATATCAGGGAAGGAATATTTTGTTTTAGATCCCCCCCCCTCCTTTATCCCGACATTTTTCTCTGTGGACTCCCGAATACGCTGATTCAGCCCTCTGGCAACGGCAGTGTTCCAATATGAAACACCCTGGAATGATAAGTCAGCAGCCTTCTCATGAGGCAGGGTGAGGCTTCGGGGCCAGACAGAGGCATGATGGATCAAGGCATCTAACAAGCAGAGATATAACACAAGCATTAGCATCATTGGAGTAGAACTTTGCAGTTATAGCGGCGGTGGGTTACTGGATCCTGCAAATTTGTTTGGCAAAAGTTCCTGCTTTTTTTCTGTGTCCACCAAGCCTTCCAAACACAATTTAAATTTTTTTTTTTCTGAGGAAAATGTTACAGGGCATGAGAGGAAACACCACTCCTCTCTCCAAGTCAACATGGACTCTTCCCTCCTCTCCTATTTGGAAATGATTTAAGCAGTACCATGTGTGTGAGTGGATGTAGAATAATATGTCACTTATAGGGCCAGGAGGACACATAGTGCTGCATACCTGCTTCTTATTAGTATGATTCGAGGACCCTTGAGCCTTTTATGTGATCAGATATAGGGTGGATATGATACATAGATAGATACAGAGCTTTCAGGTTCAGTTACACTGTCGTGAAAAGGTGAAGAGCACAGGCTTAATTTCTCATTAAGAGGTTACAGATTTGTACTGGAATAATTAGTGCGCTTCAGAGGGGGTCGGTGCTATCAGTCCCATTTGGACACCAGTTGAACTACTTTGCCCTGCAGCTCTTTTCCATGCTTTGCCGTGGCAAAGAATAGTCCTCCAAATTTGATTATTGTGTCGCTAATAAAGACCAGGTCAAGAGCAAACGCTTTTCTCAAGCTGCAAATGTATTCTGGGGTTTTAGTCAATTGAAGCTTACAGATGTTTTTCTTTTGAGATCTGATTTTTTCCCTCATAAGTTGTTGTCTTTACATAGATCTTATCTGTAAGGAGCTAGCTAGCTAGCTAGATGACACATGTACATATGTTATCTATCTATCTATCTATCTATCTATCTATCTATCTATCTATCTATCTATCTATCTATCTATCTATCTATCTATCTATCCATCCATCCATCCATCCATCCATCCATCCATCCATCCATCTATTGATCGAGTTTTATTTTGTTTATAAACATAAACATCATACATATAAAATACAAGTTGAAGTTAACAAAGGAGAAAAGAGAAAAAAAATCGTCAATAGTATAATAATTTACATGTTCAAAAGGAGTAGGAAGAAGTACAAAAACTTATCGAGTCCTACTCCCTAATACTTCTATCATGATAATATACTAAAAAGTTATTCTTACTAACATAAATATTAAACAATAGAAAATAAATAAAACATGTTTCTCTTAAGTGTACTGATCTATTGGTATGAGTTTTAAGTCAATGTCCATTACATATACGCAACGAAGAGAGAGAGAGAGCGAAAGTAAAGCCCTACATATACAATAAATTCACCAAAATTATGTGTTGAACATATGTAGGCATCTAGCGAGCTATCTACACTGTAAAACTTTGCTAACTGTATTAAACACTGATTCTCAATGCATTCTGGGAAACATTGCTTACTGTTTTTCATTAAATATGGAAATATAGGGGCGACTGGGGCAAGTTGTATCACTTTTTATACTTTTATATTGTAATCAATACATCGCGTATAAACAAAACATATACCAGATGAAAAACCAAAGTCTTGGATATATTTTTTGTATTCATGTCATTTTCATACTTTGTGTCAGTGCAGCGTTATAAGCCATCAAATAGAGGGAGTGAACATGTGACATGTTGCCCCAGTGACTTTCCGAAGCAACTTGGCACCCTAGGCAGGATTTCTGGTAGTGCCCCCCCCAACCGCCAAGAGGGGGTCTTATTAGACCAAACATAAACACGACCCTGCGCAACTTCTTAGACCAACCACAAAATAATTTATCATGAACTCACACAGGCTACACGGTATCTTCACGTCTCTGGAATTTTAAAACTGCAGTTGCATTTCAAAATGAATAATGTAGTAATTGTACTACAATAAATCACTGTATGGGATGAGAGCCTAGCAAAGAACAAACTTTTAATTATTTACATCAACCATTCAGAGTATTATCTCAGTATCATGAATCGGGACTTGCAGAAGTTCGGTTTACGTTTCACAAGACTTGTTTTTTTCTGGTGTGCTTTGCTTTCATTTCATTGTTGAAGGTTCTTATAACTGATTCTGATGATGCAGAACAATATGAGTAGCACTCAGTACCTTATGAGAGAAAATTTATATCGACATTAATTTCTTACTGATGAAATCTGCATTTAGAGCATCTCCCACACTTATTTAATACTTTTGGTACAACCATACGTCACACAGTGATATTTTCGCTGCAGAGGAAGATAAAGTATGCTGCGGAACAGTCAACTTACTTTAAATCTGGCAACGCGAGATGGCCACCGTCGGCTTCACTTTTCGCTACAGCATGAGCAGCCCAGTTTAGTTTATTCAGTACGTCCGTGCTGTATCAGCCTGCACATCCACCTGAGAGTCTGACCGTGATCTTTATTTATTTATTTATTTTATTTTATTTTTTTAAGCCTTGATCCAGGACAGCATACTAGCGTTTTCATTTCATTTTCTTAACTAGAGAGCCAGACCTGTCACCAGAAAGAAAGTGCAGGGGGGTGCACTTCATCAACCTAAATCTGATGTTGTTCAGGTTGAACAGTGGCATTGTGACAACTGCAAAAGTGCTCAGAAATATTTTCTGTCACTTAAAAGCGGCAGTTCATTCTGAAATCTAAAAGACAATCTGAAAAAAAAATTGTGTAGTTCATTTTGCAATTTTTATTCAACTCAAAAGTTCATTTGCAACAAAACCATTCGTCACTTCTGTAAACAACTATGTCCGAATGAATGACTCTGTGACCCAGCCGCTTCTATCTGGGATTGGCTAGCAGTTGCCTTTATTTGCTTTTTGGATTTAGGGCTGTATGATGTTATTTTATTTATTTATACTTATTCTATTTTACTTATTCACTTCCTTACATCTTGTTATATTTTTTTAAAAATATATATTTTTTGCTTTTATACTTACCTACATATATTTACTAGAATTAATTTTATTTTGTGTTATTTTCTTTAATTTGTCTCTACTGCAAGACTGATTTCTATTCCATGCACAACACTTTGTATGCAGCAATGGATGTTTTAAAGTGCTTTATAAATACGGTTGAGTTGAGATATGTCGATAATATAGAGAAACGACATATGGGTGCAATGAAAAACTAAGCAAAATATCAATCCAAAAGGATGTGTAAAGTGCTGTTTTTTTCATTAGAACTTAGTGACAGTCATCAACATTAACAAACTTGACAATAGAAAAAAAGAGAATTCAACTTACATTGTACTGCAACTGTGCTTTAGTGATAAATAATTTTATGCTCCAAAGTTTTTGTGTATGTTTGACTGCGGTCTGTTAACCGCAATCTGTGTATAAGCGAAGTGCGCATCTCGAATTCAAGGTGCATTATGGGTAGAAACGTGGTGCATTGTGGGTAGGCGAAACTACCAAACGGTCATGAAAATGAAATGAATCCAATGGAATCGGCTCTGAAAGAAACGTTTCAACCGCTGGATAGTTGCTGTTTTTTTTATTAATGCATAGCATATGGTTTACTGACATCGGGGAAGTTGACTTGCAAGCTTTAAAGGCAAAGATCGTCACCACTCTAATCTCCGCCATTCAAATTGATAGGGTAGTTGGTAGCCTCGTTTTTCCCTCGCGCATGCGCAAACGTAATGCGCACTTCGCTTATTGCTACAATTCGTCCGTGCTGTGTGGCTTGACTAATCAAAACAAAAGTTTGACACTCACTTGGAAACGTTGTTTAGTGGACCAGTGGACGCAGGATTCCCAGCAAAGTCAACTGTGTCATCCTGGATCGAGGTTTGGCATTTGGTGGTCATTGTGTCAGCGCCGGCCGGCAAAAGCACACTACTATCTAACCCGGAAGTAAATTTGGCTAATGCACGTCTCTAGCGCGTGCGTCTCCCCCCACCTCACCCACCAATCCCGATTGTCATTGGCTAGCCGTCGTTGTCAATCAAAGCTACATCTGAAAGGAGGTATGTGGTTGGCTGGCCATGCTTTACTTGAAACAGAAGGCGCAAGTTTACGTGACTGACGAAGGATTAAAAAAAAAAAAAAAAAAAAAACTACTCCTCTCCCTGTCGCCCCTTTTGCTCACGAGCGCCCCTAGCATTTGCCTAATCCGCCTAATGGCAGGAGCGCCACTGTGTTGCCCCAACAATGGGTAAATTGTCACACTACATGGGTAAGATGTCACACTGGATTTTGCAACTAATAAAACAAGGACAAAATTATCCTTTTTCTCCTGTTTTTTGTTTGTTTTTACAGCCAGAGAAATTGGTTTTCATTGATCTTGAAAATTTACCATAATCATTGAGCAAATTTTAACATAAAATATTATGAAATAGATTAAAGTTCTTAGGAACTGCTTGCATGTAGGTCATAGCTCTCAGTCTCAAATGCCTGTTTTGTTTCCCTTAAATTGGAAATCTGAGATTAAATTTAATTAAAAAAAAATCAATAAAAAATAAAACATTCCGGTTAATGGATGGATGGTTGATCATGAAACTTAAACCAGTCCTGACATGTGGGCATATTGTAGTTCCAACAACTGGAAAATCAATTTTTAAACAATGAAACAAAACCTGTCAAATTAATTTCCTCACTCTTCAGACTCATCATCGGAAGAATAATTCTGGCATAAGTAAAGAGAGTTGCCAGAGGTGCATTTTTCATTAACACAACATATTAGACTGGTGTTATTCTCAAAATTGGTGTTCTCTCATCTGTCCTCCCAACAGGTGATGGGTCTACTGAATCCCGGTGGGGTTCCACATCAGCCGCAAAGCGACTATGCCATCTCACCTCTAACCGGTGGCCTTGAACCACCTGCCGGCATGGCCACCAGTTGCAGTCAACGCATGGGCCACATCAAAGGTCTGGAGGGTCTGACCAGTGTTCCCTCCATGTCAGCTCTGCCTTCCCTGCCCAGCTCCCAGTCCTACTGCCCCCCCACCTACAGCTCCCAGGGCTACACAGTCGACCACGTGGCGTCCTATCAATATGGCCAATACGGACAAAGTAAGGTCAATAGATTTTACTTTATCAGTTTTTTTCTCTTTTTATCACATTTTTGTTTTCCCTACCTATGGTTTGTTTTAGAAAAAAAATTCCAACGTATCATTTTTTTTATTTTTTTTTTTACATGCTTCACAGACAAATGTGCGCTGTGCTTCCTCGACTGATCTTTGCCTTAAAACAAAGATCAGCTGATACATGTTTTCAGTTATTTTTATTTGTATTTTTCAGCAAAGTCCCAGTGTTCGCATACAAATATTTATATAAACAAGATAAAATAGGTCCCAGTGCCTGAAACTCTCGTGATTACTTGGAAACCACAGGATTGTTTCTATGAAGTGCACCATTCATTGTCCTACATACAGTAGAACACTGGTTCGAGGTTTTTCTTTGAAAAAGGGAAAAAAAAAATGTCTGAACCAACAGTACAATAGTTGTCCAAACCATTATAATGTCCCACAAGCTGTTGCAAGGGAGGCACGTCTCAGTGATGTTGAATTAAATCAAACGGGAATTAATTGAGCTCAACTGTCTCCCCTATATCGTCATATTTTGGCCATTTCAATACTGTACTTCCAACACCGTGAAAGTTTGGGAAAGGTCCAGTACACAAACACAGAGCCCTGATGTCAGCCCTATTAACTACCTTTAGGAAGAATATGAGGTCTGAATGAAGAGACAAAAGTGAGAACATCGTTAATGCTTCAAAGACCAACAACTAGTTTTCTTTTAATTTCACTTCTCGTTTATGAATCTACATAGCAAGTATGTTAAAATGAAGTGTGTTAAAATGCAGTCAAAACCCCTTTAAAACTTTAATATTGCTATATATATATATATATATATATATATATATATATATATATATATATATATATATATATATATATATATATATATATATATGTGCCAAAAAAATCGATTCATAAAAGAATCGAGATTCTCATTTATTAAGATTCTGAATCGATATTTAATATCCAAAAATCGTTTTTACAAAATACAAAATTAATAAATGTTTCAACAAAATAAAGATGTCTCTATTTGTCATTTTGTCTTGCAAAGCAGACTGGAGTAGATCATGACAATTTTTTGTGTGTCTGTAAATTGAAGCAGAAATCATTTGTCAATCAAATAATTTTGAATCGAAAATCGTTTGAATCGAGAATCGAAAATCAATTCTGAATCGAATTGTATATATATATATATATATATATATATATATATATATATATTTTTTTTTTTTTTAATTCAAGAAACCGATTACTTTATGTAGCACGGTGAGTGACATAAATATTAGGGCTGGGTATCAATTCGAATTTCTTCTTCTACTCCCTTTTATAAACCCGTGAAGATGACTGTATTAGGTTTTTCTTTCTTCTTTTAAATTATTGTCTTTTTCTGCTACTTGTTTATATGTTCAAAAAACAAACAATTTCCTCATTTGATTCAATTTCGATGCACAAGAGTTCACTTAGATTCGTTTTTTATTTTTTTCCAATTCGATTCACTTCAATTCAATCAGTATTGATTAATTATGGAACATCAATTCTTCTTAAATACCAAGAACATGATTAAAAACTCCAACATTAAATTCCAAACTAGTAACTGGTTAAATGATTTTGTTTATTAATGAAAGTAACATGTTATAATCACTTAAGTGTTACACAAACATTGACATAAGCAAGGACATAATTTTCAAGATTCTAATTCAATAACTGTAAATATAAATTAAAAAGATTCTGAATTGTCTTAAAGTGCAATAAGTCAGGACTTTCATAAATGTAAGAAAATGTTTTTAAATTCATGTAAGGAAAACTCTAAGAAACAAAATCATTTTGGCCTTTTAAATTATATTTTCTTATGAAATTATGGGCAAATGAGATATTAAAATAATTGATTAATGGTTTTAAAATGAAAATCAATTTTAAAATCAGCATTAGGAAATATAATAATAATGTCCTTTATTGAACATAGAAGGTTAATAGCGGAAATGGACAATTCCTTTAATCATCAGTTCCCATTGATGACAATGGTCAAATTTCACTGAATGCTTCTCCATATTTTGAGAATGCTTTGATGCAAAACCTTGCAAAAATACACGGAATGAGAAGGACTGTCTGTACTTACCGATCGACGGATGTAAACGTGCTTCAGTCGGTGCTCACTCCATGTATTTTTTTCGAGGCTTCGCGTCATTGTGCATTCGCCGAGGTGGGCGTCGTCATTGACGGGAAGTGATGATTAAAGGAAGTGGCCAGCTCTATATTGTGTATAATGACATTGTCCGTACGTCACGCTTTCAAACGGGTATTCCATTTGAGCACGGGCGTAACTCTGTCCACTCATGCATGTAATCAGGTTATCCCGAATGTTTCAAAAACTAGAATTTTGACCTTAACCCGAATACTGACTGGATGTAAACGTAGTCATTATAGCTGCTGTCCTGCTTGTTAAGTTGCAACCACACTCCATTCTCAGGTTTTGGGGGTAATTGTGCATGTCTGATTGCCACTGAAAAGTCATTCGCCCAACACTGTGACACAGTCATTCAGTAGAGTCAGCTCACATCACCGACAAGTAAAACTCCAATAAGGCTTGAGAGTCCTACTTAGCGTGTTTGCCCTTAAAGAATATTCACTTGTGGAGCCATGAGAGGGTCTTTTCATTTCACATTACTGTTATGAGAGTCTCGCAGTCAACTTCAAACCAATCTGAATTTGCAGGGCAATGTCGTTCTCTGTTATGCTATGATTACAGCAGCCGACGTTTCCAATTTTGGTCCACAGGGGGTTGACCAATCAGTCTCATCCAATAATCGTGTTGCAAACCCTGGACAGGGCTCTTAAAAGAGCGTGAAAATGTGCCAAAATGTCTGAACATGTTTAACTTTGTGCGGCAGCAAATATTAAATGAATATCTATGCATACTAGAAAACATGTTATGAAGCATTCCAGTAAAACAACATGGACCAAATAAAGAAATCTTGGTTATGCATGTGAACAACCTCGAGGCTGTTTGTGTTGTAAACACGCCTAAAAGCGCAAAGGCGGTCACCAGGACAGCACGTGTCCTCGTACGCCTACACACCGTTACAAGCCCGACTCGTCCATATTGATGTGATTAATCAGTGGGACTGGATAACCAGCGTGCAGTTGGGCTTGGAACTGCAGAAGAAAGGTCTTTTTTGGAGGTGGACGGATCCTAATAGCCTCTGGCAGGGCGGCTATTAGAAACAGGTGTGAGGACTGAGGTCAGCTGGGGAGGCAGCATTTAGCAGTGCCGCTTCACGTTCCAGTATTAGAGATGGCGGTCCGATCACATAAAATTGTTCACTGAATTGATGAAAAAGAAAAAAAAAATCTTACTTGGTGTTAACCACATTATGTTTGTGGCTTTTTGGTCTTCATAATTTTTATTATTATTATTTTTCACTAATGAGTGAGCATCAGACACTGCCATAAAATGGCGGCAGCGAACTTCACTACATCCGCTGGTCACTGTCAGTTCATGTTTACTTCCCTGTGAGTCTGCTTTTGTTATTTATTTATTTTTCCCTAACCATGCGTGACTGCTGAATAATTCACTGAAAGAAACGCATGGATGGTTATACATTTGTGTAAATGCTGAAACAGCATGGTTCGAATACCACATTCGAATTATTGCAGTTCAGGTTTTCTTTTTTCATTTATCATTCATATACAACTGATAGTTAGTAATTTATCTTTCAATTTACTTCACTAGCATTTCACAAGCATGCATTCAACTTTTATTAGGATTCAGCTTTCAGCATTCATGCACAATTTCCCCAGAAATTGCACTTTACCTAGTTTACCGTGTTATAGTTCCGTTTTTTTTTTTTTTTTTTTTTTTTTGGTGTTTTAGAACAAATTAATGGCATTTCCATTCATTCCAATGAGGAGCGTTGATTTGAGGTAGCCTACAAACATCATCATGGAACAAATAAAACTCACAAGTCGAGGTAATACTGTGACTCAAGCTTATCATGGCAGAGATAAGCAATTACAATTTGCCTGAGGTGATCCTATGGTGCACCTCAGTTCTGAATTTCTTAAAGCAAAAGAAACATGTAAGATACAAAAAAAGTGAGCCAGTGTAAAAATGTTATATATGTTTATATTTTATTTATTTTATCAATACATAGATATTCTACTATTACATTATTATACTATGTACCTACTCAACTCCGTCTGCATATTTTCGCCAATTGAAATTTACTTGCTCTTACAGTCTGGCTCCAGACATGCTGCTCAAATCTCCTGCTTGGCCACTCTACTGTATAAACTAACAACAGTCGTTTGTTAGTGAACTTGTACTTCCAACCATACAGTTGTGCTTGAAAGCCTTTGTACAATATACAAAAGCTAAATGTTACTTAATGATGGAAAAAAAAGCTATGAATCATCACCAAAATTCACATGCACATCTGTACTCATGTCAACTTCAACCTGTGAAAATATCAGAACAATTGCCACAGTATTTTGGATTTATTTTGCAGTAAGTCTTTTGCTCACCATACGGTGTGCTCAGTTTACATATGTAAACTTTCAAGCACAACTGTAAATCTCCGTCTTTTATCATCTTTCTCTACAACATTTGATTTCAAATCCTTGGTGTCTACACATCTCATCCTTTTTTGCATTTGTATTTCTTCAGGTGCCCTTCCTTATCTGAGGCCTGAGATCGCCTGACCCAAAGCTCGAGTCCACAAAGAATGAAGACGATCATTCGTCGATGGGACCAAAATGAATTGGAATATGTTCTCTGACGCGGGACATTACATGATTATTTCTTGTGAAGGACAAACTGACAGCTCTAAAAGAAGGGAACACAAGAAGGAATATCAGACCAAAAACTGTTCATCCACTGAGGACATTTCTGCATCAGGAGTGCAGATGGACAGCACAGACTTCAGCGCTTAATTCGGTCAGTTCTGCACATGTGGCACTCTGACCATCTTGACTTCCCAGTGAAGTCCACCAATCGTGTCTTTTTGTTTTGTTTTTCCTAAAGTGACTCAAGGCAACATGTTTACATATCTTAAAGCCACATGAGGATGTATGAAATTCCATGTAACGCCAAATTAATCTCTCAAATCGTTTCTTCCCGGGTGGGGGGGTGGAGGAAACTGGCTTTGCTGATTTTATCTATATGGCATTTATTTGAGATCCCACACAAGCCACATATGAGGAGAAATTCTAGAGGCAAAGAAAGCAAACACGGGGAAATGAATATGTGAGTTATAATATATCAGAAACGCTAACATACACCACAGCTGTACTGCTGAGGAAGTTCATTTAAACCTCCAACTAAGCACTCGTCCTCCTCCTCTGTCTTCCTCTCTGTGTCTCGTTGACGTTTGGGACGGCGAAGCACACATCTCGGCCTTTTGTAGTGGTCCAGAGGCCTTGCGGGAGGTCAGGGGTGACATTCGGGAAAGTGACAGATGAGAGAGCAGTAGAAGAGAAGTGGTTTTAACAAAAAGGGGAGGGGGGTGGGTGCTTGATAGGCAAGATCGATCACAGGCTTAAACCCTTTTAAAGATCTTTCTCTTTCGGGAAAAAGCCACCAGGTCACAAGTCACGACCACAAAACACTTGAGAACGCAAAAGAGCAGCAAAGTTTAGATAAAAGATGGACGTGCGTTTTCCCTGCTGAGCAGGAGTGCAATATATCATATATCGCAGACACATCATTTCAGGAATCATTTGTCCTACTGGACTCTCTTTTCACAAGTTTTTTTTTTTTTAATTGGGAAAAGAACGCAACGTTAAATTATGTTCAAAATGCTGTATGATTTTAAAGTAGTTAAATATGACAAATTATTTTCTCAAAAACGCTATTGATACTAAAAAGCCTCCTAATTGAGTAACCCTTACAATATGCCAGTTTTTCAACTATTACAGTGTGTTGCTTTTTGTGTTCATTCCCACAAAAATTCTCATGAGAACAGCATCCACTTTGATCATCTCTCTTTTTTCAGAGCTCATTAATTAAGGAAGAGCACATGTGTTTTAATTAGATGATTACAACACGACAAATTACATTAGGAAGGACAACGGCAAAATTGTCAAGTTATTATATTGTCGGACCATTCTGTCTCCATTTTCCATATGTAGACAAATAGATTTGTCAGATTCATTCCATGTTTTTTTTTTTTTTTTTTACAAACCATTCCTAACTGCAAAAGAAAAACAATTGCCCACATACAAGCACTCTGTTGTTTGAATATTTAGTGGAATGAACCATTTCTTGTAGTCATTGTATGTTTTTGTATTATGAAGTTGTATAACATAAGGCCATGTATGTGTATAAGCACATTATCATTATTATTTATAATGAAATAAAAATTCTGAAAATCGCCGTTTTGTTCATTGTTTTCTGCTCCACATTACTAAATAGAGTCTTTGTGTTTATTTTGGTCATATTGCGAAAAAAAAGCCAAGTGACTGTGATTCATTTTAGCGAGAATTCAGGCCCATTCAGAGACAAATATGTACTTTTGAAGGCACTCATGTGAACCCCCCAACCAAAATAGGCCCACCAAATAGCGATCACCAGACATCCCAATTGACAGTGAACACAAAAGCCTTTCTTACAGACGACTGTTGACATTCAGGCGGCTGCATCAGTGGTTATTAATACGCTCACAGGCCCCCGCCTACAGTAACAAACTGACTTTTGTTTAACAACGTCTAAGACGAAGCGAACAAGCCTTAAAGCGCTTTGGACAAATCCAATTTCACATCCACATATTCGTCCTTGTTACATACACAGGGCCCCACTGTGAGTTTGGGTACCACAAGCATTCATATATTATTTTCATGCTCAGATATAGTGTTATTTTTCTGCATGTGTTTGCGTGTTCATGCAGCCTGAGGGTGTTTAGTCTAATTATAACATCCTTCTGATTAATAGTTTCTGCTTGCAAGCCTCAGTGGTGGATACTATTCATTGCACACTCTGTAAACACACTCTAAGTCAATAGCAACTCAAAATCACCCTTAGTTTCGTTACATAAGCTTACGAAGGAAAGGCCATGATCGATGTTTGTGAGCTCCGTTGGCCTAGTGCGCTCACAAACCTCATCACGCATTCAGATGTGCACACACGTTGGTACAAAGCCACATCTACCGCACTGTTAGTTTTCCTATCCGGTCCATAAATGATGACAAATCACAGCTGCAAATTTCCAAAGCTGACATTTTTACTAATGATGCACCTCCTTCACGTCCTGAATAGGAAATTATTGTACCACACTTAGCTATGTGTGTCTGTGTATGCTATACAGTGTTGCCTTGAGAAACGAGTGCCTCAACTTAAGAGTTTTTCAAGATACAAGCCATCATTTGGCAGATTTATTTATTTTTTATTTTTTTACTTGCGAGCGCACCCTTGCGATACGATGCCTGTATGGTGGCAGTGAACTCAACTTACTTCACAATAAAAAGTAGGTATGGGCGAGTACCGATACCGGGTACCGGGGGCGTTGAGTGAGTCCTCCTTGCATGTAGCTGGCGCTACCCTGCCACAGTTTAACACCATGGCAAATCATGAGGACCACTTCCTGTTTTGACAACAATGAACCTACGAGCATCGGAGCATGCCTGCGTTTTTCACCAAAACTTCACCGGTTTGGAAATACTTCAAAATTGACAGCCAACATTACAACAAACTCTGCAGAAGACGGTTTATTTTTGTTTAAAAATATCTTGTAGTGATTCTTTTATTTATTCATCAAAATGTACTACTGGTATTGGCACTTGGTATCGGTATTGGCGAGTAGTGAGGGTCTGAGTATCGGTATCGATCTGAAAAAAAGTGGTATCGAACATCCCTAATAAAAAGCACTATGACGAATAGTGAACAGCTTTTCAGTTTTTTTGAAAAAGAGGCTTCAAGCTGTTTATTGCCACTCCCAGATAAAGTTTTCAAATGTGATTATGGTAATTTTTCTATCATAATAATAAGCAGTACAATATTTCCTCAAGGGGAAGTCAGGTCAAAACATATTCTTTACAATAATATGTTCAAAGAGGTCCCTCCAGTCTAAACTCAGCATTCTGATTAATATCGCCTGGAAAATTATGAAATCCAATACACCACTTAAAATTCATTTGCCAGTATTTGATTAGGCATTGTGTATAAAAATAAAAGTGCAAAAAATAACTCTGGAATCTTATTCGCACCTTATATCTTATTATTTAAAAAAAAAAAACAATTAAGCTGACTTTGTTCATTTGAATGGGAGTTTGCTGATATAATGGGCAAAAAAATGCTGTCTTCTATTGCCAAATACCGATCAGGTTTCATGTCCTTCCATTGGCGGGCGGGGGAGTGGGCGCGGCCTCTCCTAATATGGGGAAAGCACATTGAGCGCAACAGCAAGTAGCTGGCCTAGCGGATGTTTACCATCAAGGTTGTGGACTGTCCACAAATTACATTTCCAGGGTGAATAGTAACTTCAGTCTCACATACATCACCCTGTAATACGCAACTTGCAGACGTTCCTTAACTTCTACTTGCAATGGGATGCTGAATGTGTCCTTATCAGCCACAGTTTCATCTTAACGTTTGGCTGGACACCTTTGGCGACTCCCCTGTGGCTTCTTTTGAAAAAATGCTTCTCCAGTATTCCACCGCCGCGGGACGCAATAATTCTTTGTGAGTCACTTTGTAGTCATTGGCAGCCATGTTATTCAATGTGTGTTTACATCAATAGATACATGATGATGATCACATGACTGTCCAAAAATGACCGCTACTAATATTTTTTTCAGGGAAGTGTTGAAATTAACATTTCACAGAGCAGCTGGGTATTGATTCAATAAATGGTTTATTGCTTTAAACAGCAAAATCCACCCATTTTTTTTTATTTTTATCCATCTCATTGGGGCAGCCATTTTGCCACTTGCCGTCAACTAAAAATGACATCACTGCCTGAGGGCTCAAGTAACGACCAAATTCAGCTCAGCTTGCGAATGTCGCATGACCAAAGAAAAAAACCTTCAGAAAACAGGTGAGCTGTGATTGGTAATTGTCTGAGCCCTGCACCACTGTGAGGTAATTGTCAGTCGACAGGAAGTGACAAAATGGCTGACCCCTGAGATGGATAATTCATCATTCATATTCCACAACACAATATTAATCAGAATGCCATGTTTAGACGAGTGGGGCGCATATAACATATTGTAAAGATAATTTTCGACTTCCACTTTAAAATAAACATAACAGTTTTTCGGGGGGTGGGGGGGTGGGGGGTGGGGGGGTAGTGATGGGGGCATGTCAGGAGATGGGTGAAACAATTTCATGGCGTTATTTAAGATGCATGTGTTCTGAGTTACAAGCATGCACACTGAACAAATTAAACCCATATCTAGCACCACTGTAATGTAATATATATATATATATATATATATATAGCGGGCGGCACGGTAGTCGAGTGGTTAGCACGTCCGCTTCCCAGTTCTGAGGTCTCCGGTTCGAGTCCAGGCTCGGACCTTCCTGGGTGGAGTTTGCATGTTCTCCCCGTGCCCGCGTGGGTCTTCTCCGGGTACTCCGGTCTCCTCCCACATTCCAAAGACATGCATGGCAGGTTAATTGGGCGCTCCGAATTGTCCCTAGGTGTGCGTGTGGATGGTTGTTCGTCTCTGTGTGCCCTGCGATTGCTTGGCAACCAGTCCAGGGTGTCCCCCGCCTACTGCCCAGAGCCAGCTGAGATAGGCGCCAGCAGCCCCCGCGACCCTTGTGAGGAATAAGCGGTCAAGAAAATGGATGGATGGATGGATGGATATATATATAGCTACACATTGCGCTATGAAAAGTTTTAAAAACATTCAAATTTCAAATAAGTATTTCAAATAAATATGCCTTTTATCTTTCCGTCTGTTTCTTTTTCACATGCACAATCCACACACTCCATTTGTATTTGTGTGTGTGTGTTGCCATGTGATCCTGTACCCCACATCTTAGACAACCCCCTGGGGTCAAGAATTTGTTTTCTTCCTCACTTTAGTGATCTAACATGACCTCCTGATCGCGCCAGCAGCTGTTTCTGTCATTCTCACTGTGCGCTAATGTTCAAATGTGTCTTACACGTGAATTTGTGTGTTCTGTGTAAACCCCCGCTGACATTATCATGGCTGGTGTCTCCAACAGATATCTCATGTCCATCATGTAGGCTACTGTATAGTGTGGAGTGTGCATTTAAGGCCTGTGTAATTTCCCAGTATATGTTGTCATGAGGTTGACTGGCTGACTGGTTAGCATGTCCACCCCCCAGTACTGAGGATGCAAGATCGAGTCCAGGCTTTGGCCTTCCTGGGTGGAGTTTGAATGTTCTCCCTGCGTGGGTCTTCTCCAGGTACTCTGGTCTCCTCCCACATTCCAAAGACATGCACGGCAGGTTAATTGGGCGCTCCGAATTGTCCTAGGTGTGCTTGTGAATGTGGATGGCTGTTCGTCTATGTGTGCCCTGCGATTGGCTGGCAACCAGTTCGGGTTGTACCCTGGCTATTGCCCGAAGCCAGCTGGGATAGGCTTCAGCAACACCCATGACCCTTGTGAGGAGCAAGCAGTTAAGAAAATGGATGGATGTTGTCATGAATGCACCATTGTTTGAAGCGGTCCGGACCTAGCATTTTATTATGCATTCAATCTAAAACCCAATTCACACTGACTGCGGAAAGGACGCGGTGCGTTTTCCACAAAGCTTCCGCACGGCTTCCGCAAGGACTGCAATTCACACCGCGTGCATTGCGTGTCCGGAAATCTGCAACCTCCAGACCACAAGATCACGTGGGGTTCACGGTGGAGAGTTGAGTTCACACAATAACAACCGTGTATATAGAGTCCTATTTTGTAAACAATAGCCACGCTTGCCTGTTGTCACATCGACATTATTTCTGGGACTTCTACCAAGGCTACGTTTTGTGTTTAAATAGTGTTATTTTGTCATGTTTAATTTATTCTGAGCTAATTTTTTGTCTTAAATGTCCGACTCATGTCATGCTATGTAGCTAGCTAGGTTCCCTCCCAAAAAACGAGTTTGCAAACATTTTTATTTTGAAATATACCGGATTTACCTTGATGCAAGATGTCCGACTTCCTGTCTGGCTCGTCATGAAAATTTGCATGGGGTGTCTGGAAAAAATAGAACGCTTGAGGAAACCTTACGCATCGCCGCAGTCGTTCCGCACCGCAGACGCACCGCATCGCAGCTGGTGTGAATTGACACGTAGACTTGAATGCGTTCTATCCTTGCACGTCCGTTCCGCAGCCAGAGTGAACTGGGCTTTAAGTTATTATTTTGGACCTTTCATGTAACTATTAAAAACAAATGGCTACAATAAGTATGGTACAGTTCTGTTTCACATTAGTGTAAAATACACCCACAATAATTAACATGATTTTATTCAAGATGGAGAATGATCAACTTTGTGAAAAGGCATTATTTTCATACGCTTTCTTGTATCGAAGGATGGGTCTCAAGAGTGTATTTTAGATGAGGAGGGGTTGTTTGGGGTGTCCTTATATTTCAACTTCCCATCACCCCCCTGTACAGGCACTTAACCCCCTGACACACTCCTGCATTCACACACTCTGTCATCACAGGTCCTGGCTGCTGCTGACCTGAGCATAACACATGCCGGGCACAACTTAACCCCCAGACCCCCCCCCGATGGAAAACATACTGACACCGGAGAAAGATGGCATCTGAGGAGAAGGTGACATCCCGCTTCGCAAAAATATTTGGTTTCAAGTGTTCTTTGCGTTTGTGCTTGAAGGGGAGCATTTCCAGCCAAAAAACTTCCATTTTCATGTCCAAATGTTGCAGTCTTGTAGATGTAAATTGAACATTTGTTCAATTTGATGTTTTTCTCTTTTGTCCGGCAGGAATGATCACAATTGTCTGATTCCAATTCATTTACTGCTCCGCTGCAGTATGATTTATTTGTTTACAACTAAAAGAGGCACAGTGAGAGCTAAAGAGTTTCTTTCATCATTCCAAGTAGAAACCCGCCTTTGTTCAGGTCCTAGAGAAATGGCCATAGTGAATTTAACTTTTATTGGGGCCAACGGTGCTACAAAAGCAGCCAATGTGCACACAATTGCTCCTCTTCACTTTGCTGTAAACACAGCAACACACATTCTTATGTGGATAAAGCAAATAAATGCCAATTTAGTATGTATGGCAGCAACATTATTATTCCTTACATGGCAAATTGAGAATGTGAATTTAATTCATACATTCATGGTGCAGCTAAATATTAATGCATTTTCCCCCCACACAGATGTGGTAGCATATTGAGCTAATGAAATTAGGAGATAAAACACTTACTTGGAAGTATTTTTGGTAGGTGGTTTCTTCCTTGCTCCAAAAATGTGATTGTGAGCTGCGTCTGAGTTTCGCCATGTTTGTGTATTTCCGGTGGGTTGCATGGCAGATGCACGTACACACATAGGCCCCTATGTGTGTACATAAACACAATATGGCATTTTGGCTGTCGAGACAGACAATAATGTGAAAACACTGCAGTGAAATCAGAGTATTCAAGTTAGGCTCTCTGAACGAGTGGCAACGTAAGAAGGCCGCCGCACATACAATTATTTCTTATACTCAAAATACAAAAACTCCTTGTGGACAGAGGATTCGTAGAACACAAACTGATGTTCCTTTCAATTGAGGTATTCTGACACGTTTATATGACCAAGTATTCGATTTTAAAAAGGGCTAACCCAGGGATCAGGAATTCAGGTTTTTGCAGGTCTTTCAACTCCTGATTATTGCTAATATTCAGGTTTTGGAAGAGTGATTGACCGCATGTAATAAGTCCTCCAACAAATACTACCATATTGGTCATACAAATAGAGCGTATTCCACTACAGATTCCCCCACGCCACAAGACGAACAAGACGTCAAGTTGGAACGTTCTGCGCATGCTCCTTCTTGACGTCAATTCATCATCACTTATGGAAACTTGTCGTCACTTCTGGGATGGGTTCCCAATGGTTGGGGTTAGTATGAAGCTTTCAGTGAGGTTGTACATGTAAAATCTTCACATGGGAAACTAATGGCTGGGGTTAGGGGTTGACGTTACAAAACATGTAGTCATCACTGTAACAAGCACTGGCCTGTTAGCGCAGTCAGATACGTGCACTCGGTTTTGAGTCCCAGTAACTCCCGTTATGCTTCAGTTGACTTTTTTTTTTTTTTTTTTGCTATTAACATGGCCGATAGAGTCGCTAAACTACAATACGTAACACTTGGTCGTAATTTGGCACATTTCAAAACGATCTATTAGGGGTGTGCTCAAAAAATCGCTACGGTAATACGTCGTTGCGGGCCTCATTACAATACACGTATCGATACACAGGCATCAGAATCGATATTGTTCATTAATTTTAAATAGGCAGTTAAAGCAATGTTGCTTATGCAGGAAAAGCAGCCTCTGAAGTTTCACTCATGCACTAGGAAGCAGGTGTCTGAAGTGAATTGCCTTTAATTAGTCCACTTGTCGCATGAGCGGAGTGGGGGAGCAGACGAAAGGGACATGAGTGCCTTGGATTTTTAGTTTGTATTGTAACCTACTTATTTAAAAAAAAAAAAGAAGAAAAAAAAAAGTGTACGTGTGAAGTCCGTTTTAAAAATAGCCCACCAGTGATTGGATACTGTGTCTTGCTAAGAAAAATTAAAACAGAATATCAACATTTATTTACTTATAAACTTAACATGGTACATGTTTCTAAATTTTACACATTTAAATAGAAATAAAATAGAATGTGTTACATGAAAAAAATGCTGTAATTTCTCCAAATATTTCAAATAAGCACATCTTAGAGCTGTAATTTTAATACTTTGATATTTTTACTCATATTGGCCTATGCTTATTCATAGTTTCCTGGTGTGTCTGTGAAAGCTGCTCCCTGCTCTGCAGTGCATGCACATGTAGACCAGGAATGCCGGTCTGTGAATACAAATGAAGGTTACTTAAATTACTTACTAAACTAGAAGAGCTGCTAACAAAAATATTTTTGCCATCCAGCATAATAAATACATCACTGAGGTATACATATGACTGTTATAATAAAAATGCCAGTAAATGAATGTAAAATATTGGGATATGTATCGCCTTGAAGATAATGTTTTGGGATACATATGTATCACAATACGTCTTGTATTGTGACCCCTGTATGGTATCGTGAGGTTGTTGGCAATACCGAACCCCACAATCTATATGGTTGTATCAATTGGCAGACTGTCTCAAATTCCAAGCAAAATGAAGTTCAAACAATTTTAAATATACTTTTTTTTTTTTAATCGCTATGTAAGTTTTTGTTTTCCTTTTGCATGTTTAGTTTAGTTTAGTTTAGTTCATTCATTTTTTCCTTTCGGACACATTACAGCTTACATCAATCACATCACATCATTTGCAACATTGACATCCGAAAGAAGGGCTGACGGGTAGAAGCCGAAGCTTGTCCCGAGAGAGTGAGCCATTCGACAGACAGTGACGTAGTTGAGAGAGGCACTGCTGGTGGAATGAAATCAGGATGGAATTTTGACGGAAATTATGTTTTGCAGAAGAAAAGCAATGTGACCGCATTCAGTGCTTTCCACCCCTCTCAGAGTTGACATTTGCCTGTGGTGCAAACACATGTTTGGACACGAGTTGGCTTTGATGCAACCTCAGGGCCGATTGTGTGCACCATGTTAACTGTTGGAGAGCAACACTGATATGGTCATATGGTAACATAAATTATTTTTAATTAGACTGACTCGTGCTAGGCAGCATTGATTGGAAGAACATACAGTCGGGAGAAGTTAAAAACACACACTTCCTGTCAGGCCTCAATTCTTCCCCGTAATCTCTTCTGACAGTCATCTGGACGAACATGGAGACATCTGTCGGCAAGCCGGACTTTTTGGGATTTACTTCTGTCTTGGATGATTTAACCCAGAGATTCTGTCTATTTCAAACTCCCCATCATCCTGCAACGGTTGCGAAAGCAAAAACACTGACTCGATGCTACATCAAAAATCGAAACCAAAGAAAAAAAACACAACTATCGTACTGTGTAGCCCAGTTGACCCAATTTCAGAAACACGATAGAAAGACCTGCTTTATCGTTATTTATAGCAGAAGCTTCATAAATCTTTGAATGGAGCTAAAAGAGGTTTTTACATGAACAGACATGACAATACTTGTAAATTGAATGAAAGCAACCAGATCAATGGAGCGATGACAACACAGCATCAGAACTGAGGTTCATGTTGCTGCTCAAACAACATAATAATACTCATAATGAACCAATTTAAAATTGTTCATTGAACAAGTCAATCGCTGCTGGATAAGTTAAAAAGAAGAACACAGATCAAAATAAACTATATAGAGTGGAACTGAATCGTTAAACATATCTTTTATACTGTGTGAGAGAGATATATTGTATCTTTGAAGGAAATGCCACATTACAGTCACCCACTCACAAGTTCATATTACAAAATGACAATAAGAAGCTTATTGCATCATACCTTCTCGAACTGAGCAGTACCATATTGAATCAAATTGTTATTCCACTGAATCGAATCATTCTACTAGAACACAAATTAGGGTGTAGAGACGGTCGTCCAGTAATCGGAAGGTTGGCTGTTTGATCCCCGTAAGTAACGTGTTGTGTCCTTGGGCAAGACACTTCACACACACATTGTGTCCAGTTCCACTCACACTGGTGTCTGAAAATTGTATTACAAAAGCATTTCTCCCTGATCACTATTTATTAACCAGTGATTGGTGTTCATTATGAACTTTGCATTTGTATAGTGATTTTTAAAAAGGGGATTGATGTTGTACTGTTACCGGTTCAGTAATTGTTTTCCAAAGTAAAAACAAATGTTTGCAAATGTCTTATTTTAATACAAATTTCAGTGAACAATTACTGTTGATATGCTGAAATCAGAGGATTTGGAGAATTTTAAATTAAAAAATGGCTCCAAATGATTACTCAATTATAAAATAGTCTATTAAAAAATGGCTCCAAATGATTACTCAATTATAAAATAGTCTATTAAAAAATGGCTCCAAATGATTACTCAATTATAAAATAGTCTATTAATTTGATTATCAATTACTTGTCGGTTAATCGATTAATTCTGACAGCTCTACATGTAAAAGGGAATAGAATTCCAAGTACATGAATATCTTAATTTTTCTATTTTGATACGAAGACCTTTTTTGCGAGAGCCAGCTATTTGTCACCACCAATTCGTTTACAGCCATATAAACAACCATTGCAAGCCAGGAACTCACCAGGGCAAAAATGATGTACTGCCAAGCAGATGTCCTTCAGGTTGCGGACATGCAACGTAAATTCAGTCCAGCTTGTGGCTTTGCTTGTTTTGTATTTTAGGTGTACAAATAAACTGTTGCAATCTACAATTTCTTCTTTTTTCCTCCCCCAAAACCTTTCCATGCAAACATTTAAAAAGATTAAAAACTTGAGTTGTCAATTAAGTTATGTATTTATTGAACCTTTATTTATCCAGTTTAGGTACAGTATTTACAATGCCAGTCAGGTTGCAGACAGAGTAAAACATGACGAAATAAAAGCAATTACTTATGATAAACATAAATACAGTATAGATACCAAGTTACCTAATAGTGCATTACATTAGATTATAGCACATGGTGAATAAAGTTCCACGACAGGCTACAAACAAGTGTATTGTGTATAATGTAAAACTTTTTTGAAATTCACATTAGTATATATCACTGGCTCAAATACCGATACTGCAGCATGACTGGCATTGCGCATTAGAATCAGTTTTCAACTGCTTTACCAAGACAAACATTTGCCAGGTGGCAAATACATGCTCAACAATAGGCGTTTTTCCACCACTGGAACTTTTGGAGAACTTTTCAGTTTACCTTGGTAAAATTCAGTTTGCGCCTTTTTCCACCAACAAAAATTACCAGGGTGGTTAAATTCCCAGGGGGCTTTCAAGTACTATCTCGGCAGCAGTGTCTTGCTGAGCCAGGCAGGAACTTTGAGGGGGCAGGCTGCAATGGCCACGGCTGATTGGTCAAATTTGGGGGCGTTGTTTTTACATCAGCTGTGCTCAATCAAACTCTTTTGAATTAATTACCGAGAACTTGAAGACGGTGTGGAAACACAATTCTAAATTCCCTGCTGAACTTTTACAACCAAGAACTCCTGTTACCCAGAACTCAAAGTTCCTGGGCTTGTTGGTGGAAAAATGCCTTATACGTGATTCTGCAACCTAGCTTTTTTTTTTTTTTTGCTGTTGTAACTACCTATTGGACAGAAGGGTTAGTGTAGCTTGTTTCTTCACTACATCATGCTGGCAAGGAACTACCTTGCCCATTGTTGTCGTGTGTGAACGCAAATGAGTGGGCCAAGCACAACCTCTTAAGACCAGGAACTGTCTGTACCATCAATCTTAAGTTCTTGGGCTTTTTGGTGTGAAAGCGCCTCATATATCCCCATATGTGTGGTCCTGTTCTCCTCTGTGCTTGCGTAGGTTTGAAAACTGAAGACTGAATTATCCATATTTCAATGTGAGCTTGAATGCTTGGTTCGTATATACCAGGGGTGTCCAAACTTTTTCATTTGAGGGCCACATACAGAAAATCAGAAGGGCACAAGGGACACATAATGTTATGAAGAGAAGTTGTGTTTAGTCCTAAAAATTGTACAATAATTTATTTGTGCTTCTGCATATTTAGAAAAAATGCTACAGTATAAACCAATTTATTTGTAATATGGCAGTAGGGTTATTATTTGGAATTTTTCTTTTTAGTTAGTTTTTATTAGGTTAGTTCTTTAAAAAATGCTTAGTTTTAGTTTAGTTTGTTAGTTTCAGTATTAGTATTATTTTTTTTATGTGTATTACTTGTGCGCGGTATTTAAAAAAACAGCATGGGAGCGACATCATCTTTTGGTGCTTTCCTATTGGCTGCTGCAAGATGACGTCACTTCTGTGTGACATACTTTCAAATGTCATTATTACGGTTTATATCAAAATTAATCTACTAAATATCACATTTTAAATCATCCCCAAAAGCTCATGCATTAAATTAATTATCAAAGACTAAAATGAAGGACGTTTGCTATAATTATAGTTAGTTTTAGTTTTGTAAACATAAAATGTAGTTTCAGTTAGTTTTTGTTTTTTAAAAAGCATTTTTGTTTTTATTTTATTTCGGTAACAATATTGTTTTTTGAATATTAGTTTTAGTTTTTTCATTAGTTTTAGTTAACTAAAATAACCTTTAATGGCACCTGTTTTTCAATACCCTCCCTTCTTACTTTGACCATCTCCAAACTGACTCAAATGCCACTTTTTAGCATATGTCGCGGGCCACTGAAAAATGGACGGCGGGCCGCAAATGGCCCCCGGGCCGTAGTTTGGACACCCCTGGTATATACTGTATGTGGTGTATGTTTGGTTTGTGTATAGTTCTTGTAATGCTAGGAGGGAGAATGACAAAAATGAGGATGCACATTTTCACACAAGCCCTGCCAAGAAGGTGAAACAGACTTTGCAGAGAAAGTCTGATGAAGAACAAGCAAAAATTGAGTTCAACATATGGAAAGAGGCAGATGTCAGTGATGTGCTTGGCCTACCTGCAAAGAAAAATAACTTTCTTCCCTCAGCTTGTCTCTACTGCTGAGGCATGGCAAGCATGCAAAGACTTTTGGGGAGAGAATGTGATGTTGGAGGCTGCAAGTGGAAGAACAGCTGAGGCTGTCCGGTGCTCATGAATCAGGCGGAGGCACCGTGAAGTGGTGGCCCCTCATAGGAGCCAGATGGGCCCTTGGCCACACACTTAATCACACACACGGTTGTGGTGAACAAGGTTTATGGTTGGTTGAGAAAACAGACAAGAATGCATATATTAGAAGTTGTCATTGTGTAATTAAAAACATGTATAGTATTTTATAGCTACAGAGCTACAGGTTTTAGGACTTTTTTTTTAGCCATTGTTTTTTTTTTTTGGGGGGGGGGGTTCACATATCTCTGCAAAGTTTTGCTTTCACATACAAAACACAGGCTAATAGTATTTTCTCATTCTATTATTTTCTAAAAGATAGACTTTGTGAATTGACTTTAGTCTTGCATGAATATAAGGGAGTTCATGAAGAAATCAAAGGATCCCCCCCTTTTTTCCCCCAACCATCATATAAATTGTCATTTAACAAATTAAGCATTAAGTTCACATGTAAAAATGCAGACTTTTCCTCACCTAATTTTACCTGGAACTGAATAGAAAAAAAGTCCTCTGTGCTTGCTCACTTTACAAATAAGCACCTTAAAACGAAAACATTCCTAGTGAAAAATGTGTTGATAAAAATGAAAAACTGTAGCAGGTTCTCAGATGCCTTGAAAGTTTCACTGCTTCAAATTGTTTTAAGGTTAGATGCAATGAAAATTACATATTTTGTAGAATGAATGGCTGCCTATATCCCATATTCCGTGTCTGCTTGACTAAAGTTTGTGAACTGTGACCAAAACCTTCCCATGGTGAAAACATATGATCTGATTTTATAGGCCACAAAGATTCAGGAAAAAGAAACGAAATGAAAGTTGAACAGATACTTTTTTTCTTGAACAATGAACACATTTTAGCCATTTAAGCCTTCAATTGAGTCTACATGTATATTGCAGTGTTTTTTTTTTGTTTTTGTTTTTTAAATAAATGCACACGTATGTACACATTACTTAAAGTAGCATTTTGTTTTAAACAAGATATTTTAAAAATTTCATTATGGTCTAATTAATTTGTAACACAATAAACAGTATGTTTTTTTGTGTGCGTGTGTGTTTTACTGTGAAGTAGAATAGCTTCAAATGCATCATTTTTTACCTTAACCCCCCCAAAGTCCCACTTTCATACAGCGACTTACTCTTGATTACAACCATTGAAAGTACACAAATGTGTATATTTTTTTGTTTGTGGTATAATTTGTCAAACTATAGTCATGTGCTTGTGAGCAAAGAATGAAGGATGAAAATAGAGTGAAGATGAAAATTTCAAATAGACGTGAGTCACAATAATGTTGAGATGCATGTGAAGTGGATACCAATTAGGGCCTCTACATGATGTTGGAGGGAGAGAGAGAGAGAGAGAGAGAGAGAGAGAGAGAGAGAGAGAGAGAGAGAGAGAGAGAGAGAGAGAGAGAGAGAAATTAGGTGTGATGTGATCTTAAATAATTAAAAATTCTCTTAATTCATTAAACATTTTTTTGTGTGAGTTTGTCTATTTTCCAAGTGTAACTTTCAGCCTCAATGTTCATACACAAATTGCAAATCTAGTTGGAAACTAGCAACAGCAATTGTAAATTCATTGAAAATTGTCCAATTCACATTTCCGGTCCAGCATGTTCTTTTTGAACATGTATGTTGCAGCCACTAATGTGCTACACTGTTCAAGTCTCACACAACCCACACACCCTTTAGGTCTTCAGTGGTAAATAAAATGGACAAAACGTCTACGCACACACACACACAAGCCCCCCCACACACACACACACACACACACACACACAAAACACACAACCTCGTTTACCTATTGCATTTTCCCCCAACGCTTAATACACCACAATACGCTAATTAACTCATACGCCATTTCTAATGCTAAAAACAGGATACTGTTGTTCCTGAATTTTCAAATTTATTCTTAAGAGGGAAATATGAAAAAAAAACAAAAAAAAAAAACAATCACATTTTGACTTAATGAAAATGTCGCATTATTTTTGTACTTGCGTTCCAGAACAGAAAAACAATAAACATCCTTGTGGTTTCATGTTTTGCTTGATTAAACTTCTCAGAGAAGCCCAGTGAGTGGCTAAAATTTGGGTGATTTAAAAAGTTGAATTAAATTTGAGGGCTCTCATTCCTGTTTAAAAAAATAAACGGTCGAGAGGAAAAGTCTGTGATGTAGCTTTTTATGGGAAACAATTGTCAAACAATTTTTCTTTTCTTTTGTAAAATATAAACTGAATTATGGCTGATGGGAGAGAAAATGCCACTCGTTGGTTCTTTCTGTTATCATACTAGAAGCCACAAGAGGTCAAATAAAGCTACACACTGACATCTGCTGGCCATTTATGGCAAACACACAATAAAGTCCATAAAAATATGATGAGACTAAATTTACGTTAATTACTCAAGTGGAACTATAGATTTTAGGGTTTAAGGAGATTTGTGTGGAATTTGAAGTATAAACTTGAGTTTTTTACACAAAAGTGTAAACGTGGTTTGGTTTCAAAACAACTTAAAGTATGAAAATAAAAGTACTGTAAGTGGGGGAGTTTCAATATGGGCAAAACTTAGGCCACGTCACAGGCACCGATTGTGCATTCCCACACCTCAACCACACACTTGCAAATACATTAAAAACAAACAAACAAACAAACAAACATGTTCCTATACTAGTCAGCATTACCATGTGTTTCAAGGAGCAGATGATATGGCTATGCTAGGCTATACATCTACTCTTTAAGACTATTTGTCTTTGATTTGTTACTTGTATCACGTGCAGGTGTGTTGGATCACATAAAAACCAATAGGGTGGTGTGGCAGAATGGTATATGTTTCCTTCTCAACAAACCACAATCAGTAGCACTCTATACTGGTTTGATTCATTCGGGTAGGTTATTTTGTATGTGTTTTTGAACAATGACAAGCCACAATGAACACAATCCAGAATGGAATTTAATGATTTTTTATTTTTTTATTTTTTTTACACGTCTAAGGACTAAAAAGTGTAGCTATTTGCAATAAATGTAATGAGTAGACATAGGCTGAAAAATAAACACTGAAGGCTTGTTTAATATATAGACTACCCCAAAAGTCTACACCAAAATTTGCACTTCCTTACTTGGCACCTGTTCATTTGAATATTTGGCTCAAACAAAGTGAGATTGTCGGTTGTAATATTACGGATGCACTCCCTTTTGTGAGATAATATATACTGTAGAGCATAGGTAACCAACCATTTTGAAACGGAAAAGTATTTCTTGGGTACACTTGAAAACATGAAGCTCTGCATTGGTGTGGAAAATATATGGAAAAAAATACAATTGCTTGTTTCCAGCAAATAAACTAATTGATCCAACCAAATCACATTTTGTGGCCTTCATCCATCATGGGAACCATCACATTGGTAGGACTTTACCCCTTTACCACAAGATGGCAGTGGTTATCTATTGTAGTGTATGAACTCATTAACCTCCATGACTGTGTGGGTGGCGAATATGTGACGAAAGGGTGGAGTGGTCTTTTGCTTCTGACAGTCTTTCCTCCTTATTGCTTTTTAAACATGCATGGACAAAGACTCTTGCTTGTGTGTGCGCTCATGCAACGTCTGTGCGTGTACATTTGCTAAACATGGCTAAACCATGTAATTGTGACTTGAATTTAATCTCGTCTCAGTCACCCAATTTAGCCTCATGTAACCTTTCAAAATCTTTATTTAAACATAGTAACACCACCCTGCTCTAAGGCATCATGTCACTATGAAATTAGATAATTTTAGGCATGCATCCAATATTAAAATCTATAGAGGGTCAGCCAAAAATGTTCTGTATTAGACCTCTTTGGCAGCATGTTATCTCACAGTTCTGATGTTTGGCCTTTGAATCTTGGCTCTGTACTGTACTTTCTACATTGTCCATAGGTGTTAATGTATGGATGGTTGCTTGTCTCTACTTTATACTGTATACGCTGCAATTGTCTCAGTTGCTTATTGCGGCATTTTTTTCTTTTAAAACAAAATACTTGAATGAAGATAATTGACCATTGTGTCGCGTATTTCCTATCGAAAACTAAACTGTTACTGTGCTGAAATTTCAAAATGTATTCACAGGATTTGAAATATTTCTTCACTTGTGTGGTGCACAGCCCCATTTCGTGACATCTTTTGAAGGCCTAATGTGCTTTTACAGCACCATTACTCTTCATTTTAACTCAAATTTAATGTGATTAATGCGTGACTTTGAAGATAAAACACGCATTTAAACATCTTCCATTACCTGGTCATTTGCTCTGACACTATTTAACGGCTGTATTATTCTGCTCTCATGCCATGCTAGCCTGACACTGATATGGGTGACCCCTTCAACCTTAGCCTTAATGCAAAGAGTAAACATGGGTTCAGATCAACTGGAAACGTACCAACAAACATCATCTAACACATATGCATCAGCTAATCCTCCTCTACACCCTCTGCCTTGACCTTACTCCTTTGTCATTATTTCATCATCTGCCTCATTTTGATCATGTAAACACAACTTCATAAAGCAATGATCTAAATGAGGAATGAGTGAGAGGGGAAGGGTGGAAGAAGGACGATAGAACAGGAGGGGGAGGAGGCCATTTTCAAGTTTAAACACCGTGATGGCCGCCTCTCCATCATGTAAAGCCCTTGAGGACTCGCTGCTGAGTAGACCTGCGCTGCGCGCGGCCCTCTGAAAGATGAATTAATTATTGGCTTTTCTTCCACGCAACGCTTAAATTCTTCCCCTTCATCTCTTCATAAATACTTACCCCTACCTTTCTCTTTTTGCCATTTGTGTCATTCTAGCTCACCCCCACTTCCTCGCACCACTTTTCCATTTACATGTTCTTGTTATGCCCTCCATTCACTTTTTGTAGCTTAAAACATCCCCCTTGCTTCCCTCCAGTATGCTAAGTTCCATTTCTGACCCACTTTTAACTGATGGGAAGCTTAAGCAACAACAAACCAGGAAGAAAGGAAGGATAGGAAAAGGGTAAGGAAAGAAATATGCTTACTCCCCCTCCTATTCCTCACATGCATGCTGTGTTTAAAGTAAATATTTTTACAACACTACTCATCACAAGGTCTCCTGGGATGGCCCTTGCCACATGCTCTCATAGCTAGATCAAATATTCATATGTCCTGCCATCACCCTTCCCGCCAGTCTCTTCTCTCAAGAACATGTGTGTTCAACCTTCGCATTACACAATTTGTAGCTCTTTCACTCTCCCTCACATAACACATGGCTGTACTTGCTCTTCCATGTTTCTTTTAGAGCTTGGAACTTCAGTGGAAGTAAAATAAATAAATAAATAAATACATACATACATACATACATACATACATACATACATACATACATACATACATACATACATACATACATACATACATAATAAAAATCTGATTTTGAATGTGTCCAGTAAATTTTACATTTCTTTTGGGCTCAAAAACGCATTGCAGGTTGAACACGTTTTGTCGGTAGGCCTATTCTTAATGTGGAAGTCAACCTTAAACATTTCTTGATAATAATATACTCATTTGTCTAAACATGACATTCTGATTAATATTACATTGTGGAATAAGAGTTACCCAGCAAAATCCAGCCGTTTTTATCCATCTCAGGGGGTGGCCATTTTGCCACTTGATGTCGACTGAAGATGACATCACAGTTGCTCAGGGTTTAGGCAACGACCAATCACCACTCATCTATTTTCTGAAGCTGTGCGGTGATTGCCTGTTACCTGAGACCTGAGCAACGCTGATGTCATCTTCAGTCAACAGCAGGTGGCAAAATGGCCGCCCCCTGAGATGGATAAAAATGGGTGGATTTGGGTTGACTTCAACTTTAAAGTTGCATGATGGACAGTAGGGGTGTTAAAAATAATCGATTCGGCGATATATCGCGATACTACATCGCGCGATTCTCGAATCGATTCATTAATCGTCAGAATCGATTTTTTTTTTTTTTTTTTTTTTTTTTTTTATTTTTTTTTTTTTTATTTTTTTATTTTTTTTTTTTTTAGGATTCACACCTTGAGCATGGAAGAATGTTATATGAACGGCACATTAAGCCTTAATATTTTTATTTTAATGCTGTTCAAATGTGAAACAGATTGCAAACTGTTTGTGTACAGTGGCTCACGGTTATAAGCCTCAAGTTTTAGATAAATATATTCATACAAATCTTACAGTGTACATGTACAAATTTACTGATAGTATTTTCTAAATTTGAATGGAAAAAAATCGCAACAATCGACTTATAAATTCGTATCGGGATTAATCGGTATCGAATCGTGACCATTCGTATCGGGATTAATCGGTATCGAATCGAATCGTGACCTGTGAATCGTGATACGAATCGAATCGTCAGGTACTAGGCAATTCACACCCCTAATGGACAGTAATTAAAATAATAATAACATTTTTTTGTATAATTGTTATTCTATTGGCGGCGCTTTGGATGAGTGGTTAGCACGACCTCCTCCCAGTACTGAGGACGCAAGATCGAGTCCGGGCTCCGGCCTTCTTGGGTGGGGTTTTTATGTTCTCCCCATGCCTGAGTGGGTCTTCTCCGGGTACTCCGGTCTCCTCCCACATTCTAAAGACATGCATGGCAGGTTGATTGGGCGCTCCGAATTGTCCCTAGGTGTGCTTGTGAGTGTGGATGGTTGTTTGTCTCTGTGTGCCCTGCGATTGGCTGGCAACCGGTTCAAGGTGTACCCCACCTACTGCCAGAGGCCCGCTGGGATAGGCGCCAGCACCCCCGTGACACTTGTGAGGAGGAAGCGGTTCAGAAAATGAATGGATGGATGTTATTCTATTTAGTTCTGAGTTCTGCTTATTTTGAGTGTAATTCCAATGTCGACTCCTTGATGGCGGCAGACTACTTTGACACTGAATTTGATGAAAGAATCAGAATGAAAAGGGGAAGTGTGAAGCTTAATGAATATCAGTCCCATCCAACCCTGCTTTTTTACACCTCCAGAAATTTTTGCTGCATGGGTGGTCCTGAAAAAAAATCCTGTGAATAAGTGAACCTGTGTATACGTAATATCCCCCAAATCACTCGTAAAAAGCATTTTTTTCCCTCTGTTCTTGTGTATACAGGTAATATGGTCCCCAATTGAGTTACGTTGTGTATGAAATGCAGTATAAATCCGTAAGTGAGTCTTTTATTATTATTATTATTATTATTATTATTATTATTATTTTTAACAACCCTCTTGGCACTGCCAAGGTACTGGTTAATGTCTTAACACTTGTTAATAATAATAATAACAATAATAATAATAATAATAATAATAATAATAATAATAAAATACTCCCACTCGACTTGGGTTAAAAAAAAAAAAAAAAAAGTGTTGTTCACGGGATTACTATACATGTAATTGACTGATTAACCCTCCTCTCCCAAAGACATTTTGGTCAATGCATGCGTATTTTTGCAGTGGATCTTGCTCATATTTTATTAACTTATGTCAGTCACCAAAGACTATGTCCAAATGTAGATTATATATAAGCACAATCAGAAAAAGTTACATGAATGTATTTCAGTTTATGCAAATACGATGAAAGTTAGTAGGGCAGCGTTGTAGTAGTGGTTGACTCAATTTAGACACTTGTCCATAGGTGTGACTGTATGCGTCCTGCCATTGGCTGTCGATCAAGCCAGGGGGTTAACCCGCCTTTCGTCTAAAGACAGCTGAAAAGGTCAATTCCAGCTATCCAAAGTAAGTAATATAGAAAATTGGTGGATGGAAGATCCAAGGTCTATAGGGCTGTAGAACACATTGAGTTGGAATTCAATCGTTTATTCTCCTAACCACTAATCCTCACTAGTGTAGCGGGCCTGCTGGAGCCGATTCCAGTCGTCTAGGGTGAGAGGCAGTGTACACGCTTGAACTGTTTGAACAATTGTGTGTAATATTCACACCTACCATATGTTCTCATAGGCATTTATTTACTCAACTGAATATTGGGAAGTGGTCAATTAATTTATTTGCACCACACATTAATTGATCTGAGAGATGTTATATGAGCTTACACATCTCAGCACGTATGATTTATATTTTTGCTCACTCAGTTTCCCATTTCCAGTCACTGTTTTGGACTTCTCGTACATGTTTTCTGCTTTGCCAGTACTAAATTCAGATTGAGGGGAAGTGCATGGCCTCCACTCAACACAAAACTATAAATCTGCCTCAAGAGAAAGATTTTGTTTTCTTACAAATATCAGATTTTCCTCAAGGACATTCCCTTTTGGGCTTGTAAAATCTGCTCCACTTCCCTTATAGATAAATCAAATTGAGCAGGGAAGCAACAGGCTACAACAATAGAATCAGAGAACTGTAGTTATGATGACCATGAACCATCTCCTGAGCTTATGCTATGAACTTCTTCGCTGTCATTACGGCAAATGTAATATCCAATTCCAAACGGATCTGCTCAAGTAGGTATTTTTTGAAGATACCACACCACTAACCAGTATTCAGGCTATGTAATTGCAGCCTTCAGACCATGCAGAGCTTTGCTGCACCATGATTGCTCTTGTAAATCATCAACACTGAACTCAAAGGAAGTCAGAAATCCTGCTAAGAATGTTTGGCATAAAAACAGTATATGGTAATATTATAACTAAAATGTGTAAGACATTTGTCTTTGACCATTCTCACTGCACTTCTCGGAGGACAGAATGAGAAAGAGGGGGCAAGATGAAAAGTCAAGTAATGTTAAGGGCTATATGAAGGGAGGCATGTAAGTCAAATGGATGGAGGACAGAGAAGTATATAGCAGACCCGCCTCTGCTGTCTCTCCTCTATGAATATTTGATGCAAAGGTCTAAAAGCAGTACAGCAAAGTCTGAAAAGGTGTGACAGCTGCTCAGAGGGGAGACTTGCAGCCGCCATCCAGAAGCAAAACGAGATTTGCTTCTGAGGAAGGCGTCGGTGAAACGTGACGGGAGATCACACGTGTACGAGTGGAAGCGATAGGAGGGGTCAGAGGCTGGAAAACTCAACTGAGCAAAACATAGAAAAGAGGAAGGATTGAACATGAAAAAATACAGGCCATTTACACATTTACAATATATATGGGCAAAATCAGAATTATTTTGGTGCAGGACCGCATGGCTCTATAATAACATAGACAACTGTAGACGTACATACTTTTGCTTGTTTGGTGACAACATTGTAAGTACAGTTTTTAATATGAGTTTGTCTGTGTTTACGGTGTGAAGCTAAACAATGAAAATATGAAAACCTCTTTTTCTTTGAAAAAAGTCCGTTTTATGGCACCGCCCGCGCCACGGGGTGGCACCTCTGTTTTGTTGGGCCACTTCTTCCTATGCTTTTCAATGTACTTTTTGGTTTGTACCTAAGCGGTCATGTGGAGAAGACTTTCTACTTTCCCGTGATGTGAGTGAAGTATAGTTGTCTTTTCCTTTGCTTCTCTCGAGCAGCTAGTGGTCACTCATGTCACAAAACTTCAAAGTTACAGATTGCCTGTATTTCCACACGTTTCTTACTATATGTAGATGCCAAAAGGTGAATTGAATCACTTACAATGCCCGTGTCAAATATTTATTGTACACTATGCTCGTGTGTGATGTCACACGTACCAGTCTATGCTAGCTTCTAGTTTCGGCTAGCATGTTAATGACGTGTTTCATGTTAATGTGAATTGTGTATATTGTCTTTGGCTATTCTGAATACAGTGACAGTATAATGATGCATTTGCTTATTTGTTTGCTAAATACTAGCAGAGGTAGGCATTCCTCAGGAGTGACGGGCTTTCCTATTGATGAATGACAAATGACGGACTGTCGGACTGCGCACCTCTGTCTGTCGATCCTAAAATGGTGGTGATGAAAGCGATGACGGAAGTGTGGTTAAAACTCATTCACTGCCAGCCATTTTAGAAATTTTCAAAATTTTTAATACCCATGCAATAGTACGTTCAATAATTATATATAAACCAAATCTACAAAAATGACAGAATAGACGCCCTACATTTTGTTTCAATCCGTTCTTTTGTAATTGACAGTAGAAAATTGTAGGTTTGCCAAAATACAGCCATTTCCCCCATGGACTCTGAAACTGTGTTTATTTAATATAAAATGGGGCAATTATGTCATCTACCGGTGGTTGGGCATCAGTAAAGCTGTTTCCAAGTTTGACACTTACAGTGGAGCATAATCAGATTCTCCCCCATCCAACCCCGCTCTAAAAAATACAATTGACAAGTATACTTGTCAAAGGCAGTGAATGAGTTTTAAAATAACATGAGAGACAGGCTGACGGTTGCAGTTTGATTTGACTTGTAATAAATGGCGGACTGTCAAAATTTCGCAAAATGCCATCTCTGATTAGTTTGCCATTCACATCCACAAGGTCATATCTCCCTCTCTTCTTAATAGTGTTTTAGTGCTTGCAAGTTGCCTCAACTGCAGTAAATATCCCCAATCTGATTCCATAGAGAAAAATGAATTATTGTCCTCAGTGAGGAAAATTTCCATCCCCAGGCTTTCCTTGTGAGGACTTGTGGTTATTAAAAAAGTGCAAGAACACAAAAGGGTCATTCGTACTCGCTGACACACTGTGGGGCAGGCGGGGCCGCTGAAATATTGATGGAAGCTCTCTCCTTGCCTTAATGAAAAATCATCTTCTGATAAATGTTTTATCCCTCCAGATGCATCACCTAGCAGGTTTGAACGGACAGCAATTTGTTGCAAATTCACCATCACTTGGGGGTGGGGGTTTCCAGCTGCGATTTGTTGGCCTCAACGCACAACTAAAGAAACTAAACACGTTTTCCTACTACCGGTACTTGTAAAATCTGTCAGTTCAACGTCGGTGATCTGTCTATAAAAGGTACTGACGGATTTGTAGTTATTATCGATATTATGATGCCTGTGTAGGGTAATACGCAATGTTGGGTGTGAGGTTAAACATCTGACTCTTTCCCTGTTGCGATGAAAGCATTGTCACAACATCATTCAGTTCAGGCAGAGATGGATAGTGAAGGAGATGACCAGGGGCAGACATAGCTGGAATTTTGTGAGTTTCCCGAACGGCCGGCCCATTTTTGGAATGGTTGCCGGTCACCCTAGTTAGTAAATATTCATTGAGGTAATTTAGATTTTGTTTTAATTATTACCCGGTTCAAATTAGCTAAGCTACATTATTTTTTTTTGGTTGTGATCACTACGAGCACTTTATACAACTTAAAGCAGCTATATGGAAGATTTAAAATTTCAAATCGCTACTGCCACCTGTGGCCGAAAACAAACTGCACGCTCGTACACGCTGCGCGCACTCGTACGTGCACGACCTCAACACTGAAGACTGGGATCTTCATATCCAATTAAACTATGTTTTCAGGGGTAAGAAGTTTTATAATGTTATACAAAGCTGGCCACTTCACGGGATGAGACTCTCTATCCTCACTAAACAATCGATGTCGACGGGACGTGCAGATCATATTGCTTTAGTCGGTCGAAGTCCAGTCCTGTGCTGTACTCCAAAACGATGTGCAAATTACGTCAATTAATTGGACCTCATTCCGATGTTAATATGCAGTTACATATTGTAGTCACCCCGCTCGACGGACGTCAACCTGATTCTAGTCATTATCAGTGTATGTCGCCCCCAGGCTAGCGTCATTGTGCATTAGCCGAAAGGTGGGCTGTCCATTTATGGAAATTGACGATTGTGAAAAACATATAGACCCATTCACTACTTAGTGTGATACGGCCGTGAATGTTATCGCCATTCAGTAGTACCGTTCACATTCCGTTAGCATAATGTAGCTACAATAGGCTGTTTTCACGGAGGAAAATAAGGCAACATTTAGCCTGATTGAAACGCCGCGGAATGGAACGTCTGTTCTTCATAAAGTCATTCTGTTCTATTACATTCAACTTTGCCGCCCCTTCCACGCTAAATGTTGCCGTCCACCTCACTTTCACCCCAATAGTTACGACCGAGAAGTGATCGATCTTGAGGTTACTGCTATTTGAAAACAACACATTTTCTTCTAAATGTCAAGATACTCGCTTCTTACCTTTTGGAGTAGAAAGAAAGCCAGCTGTGAATCACTTTTCTAATCCAAGTCCGAGCTCAACTCTCTCAACCGCTGAAATGTCAAATGTCGGTCACTATCAAGTTTAGATTTTTTTTTTTTCGTGGCACCTGACATTGTTTTCTTTTCTTTTTTTTTAAGCAGCCTTCCGCGGAGTAACAGCGGGTGTCTGGGGCAGCGAAAATCTGTACTAGTTCCGTCTTCGCGCGACAGAAAACAACTGACGATGACGCGCATGACGTCACATCCTGCAGACAGAGGGCGGGAAATTTCGAAGGATTCGGACCGGACGCTTCCTAAATAATATTGGCCAGAGGCTTTTAGGAGTACCCATTGTGAACAGCTAAGATGTTGATCTACTAATTAGAATATGTTTCAGTCATAAATGGTCAAATAAAAAGGCTATTGTTAAGATATTTTTTGGGGAAATCCTCCATATAGTAGCTTTAACGAGAGGGAAACCACTTTGTGTGAAGACAAGTCTTTTGTTTTTTGTTTTTTTCATTTTTTCTCAAAAAACGAATTATTGCATATAACTGACCGTTAAATATGCACTTTCGTTTTACAGTAGTCATTCTTTTATTTCTAAGTAGCTTAACCACACTTTTTCACTAGGATCTATAATTAATAGGTACTAGTTTCTATAAGGCGGCACGGTGGTCGAGTGGTTAGCATGTCCGCCTCCCAGTTCTGAGGGCTCTGGTTCGAGTCCAGGCTCCGGCCTTCCTGGGTGGAGTGTGCATGTTCTCCTCGTGCCTGCGTGGGTCTTCTCCGGGTACTACAGTCTCCTCCCACATTCCAAAGACATGCATGGCAGGTTCATTGGGCGCTCTGAGTTGTCCCTAGGTATGCTTGTGAGTGTGGATAGTTTTTTGCTCTGTGTGCCCTGCGATTGGCTGGCAACCAGCTCAGGGTGTACCCCGCCTACTGCCCAAAGCCAGCTGAGATAGGTGCCAGCACCCCCAGCAACCCTTGTGAGGAATAAGCGGTCAAGAAAATGGATGGATGTGTCTATAATTACTAATTATAGATACTAGTGAAAAAGCGTGGAAAAAACACTGTTAGGTATAATTATTAATTATATAATTATTAATTATACCTAACAGTGTCAGTATTTTTGCCTTCTCTGCTCTCTAGTTGCGAAGCTCAGGCTCCATCTCCTGTCACCAAGGTAATGAAAGCCGGATTTGCCATTGGCCCATCATTATATGGGGTGGTATGAGTGATGGCTCAGTTTCATGAGACAAGATAGTCATTTAGTCAATTGAGTGCTATTAAAATACTTTGAAATGTTTTTTAATTGAAGTTAAATAGCTACAAAAAATGGTAGATGCATCTCACGGGTGACCTAATTTTAAAACATGCCAATGGGCCACTCATGTGATCCTTGAGGGCTATCAGGTGCTTGTGACGCTGTGAGCACCATGTTGGTTGCCCCTAACCTTGACATTTCACTTTCATTTATTTCAGGGTCTGCAACCTGCTACATCCTCTTTCATCCCTTCCCTGTGGTTCCCTGTTGATCTCTAAAACAATTAGCAGATTTGTTTAAATTTTATTTACATATTTATTTATATATTATTTATTTTATTGTTTTATTTATATTTTTTATTTTTTAAGATAAAATATTCAATTAATTAATGGGGTAGATAAAAAAAAAATGAAAAATTAAATATTCAAAAAAAAAATAAAAAATGTCAGAGTCCAAAATTTTAAGTCGTCAGTAAAAGAGAGATGAAAGGGTGATGGAAAAGTTTTCAAAATGACCAAAGAAAATACCCAAAAAGTAACCATAAAATCTCCAAAAACAAAAGAAAGGCAGAAAATTACCATAAAACGTCTTTGGAATTGAAAAATAAATAAATAAATAAATAAATAAATAAATAAATAAATAAATAAATAAATAAATAAATACATTTTAAAAGGTCAGAAAATTGATTAAATAACATGCAGAAAAGAAAACTTTCAAAAAGTAACATGTCCAAAAAACAAAAGAAAAAACACCCACCAAAAAAAGTCAGAAAAAAAAATTCTACAAAAAGGCAGAAAACGTTTGAAAATAACTATAAAATAAATTACAACTATAAAATGTTAAAACACAAAAGAAGGCATCTACAGAATTACCATAAAATGTCCATAAAATTGCAAAAAAAAAAAAAAAAAAAAAGCCTGAAATTTGATTTAAGAAAACCCAGGAAAGAATATGTTCAATAAGTAACTATCAAATGCCCCCACACAAAAGAAGGCTTCCTCAAATTACCATAAAATGTCCACAAAAATACAGAAAAGTCTAAAAATGTAAGAAAAACTAAGTATAGAAAAATTACAAAAACAAATCAAAAAATGGAAGACAACATTCAATCTCTACGTATTGTAAGCTGCATGTTTTTTTCTGTTGTGGCGCAGATCTAATTAGCTCTTAGGTTAAATTTCCTTCATCGCAATCTTCAAATGTTTTGTGACTCCAGACCTAAAATGGCTCTTTTAACAGGAAAATTTGCTGACCCCTGGGTGAAGCTATTTAGTAATATGGGATGTAGAAAAGACAATTCTGTCATTCAACTATTCCCACTCACCAGTCTTACGTGTTAAATGTTCAGATGAACATAAATGGCCTCTAGGAGGAGACAAAGGAAAGCCGTTGGACATCTGGTGCTTGATGGGTACAACCAGTGGAAGGTGACTTTAGAACGGCCAGGAAAAAAACAAAAACGTGAGTCATCCTTGTCCTCATTTCCCACAGTTGCCTACTAAAGAAGAAGAACCAAGGGCAACACTTAAAAGGGAAAAGGGGAACGGCAGCAATACTAATGGTGTTAATGGCATTTCGCCGTATATAGTGACTCTAGTGCTTAAAAGGCACATCTTGGGGTTGCTGTATTGATTAAATTTCCAAATGCATGGAAGGTTGAATATTTGGTGTGATATTTTCAGTAAGGCATCACAAAAATGCTTTACTGCATTTTGGGTTTACAGTACTGGACTGGACTGGACTGGATGATGTGGAAATTGTCCAATTGCCAACAGCTTTTCAGGACATAAATAAGATAAATAAATAAATAAATAAATAAATAAATAAATAAATAAATAATCAAACTACAATGCAAGTGGTTGGAAAATACCCTCTGAGTTGCTCCGGCAGCATGTACGCAATGTTGTCTGTGCTTCCACGCCCTCACAATAAAACATTGGCACACTGTGGACGCATCTGACACAGCAGTATATTCAGGTTGGCAATGTGTGTGGCAATCATGCCCACACATTAGTGGGCTTGGCAGAAACATGATCTGGAAGCAACAACAATTGGGCCCTTGAGCACGGCGCCTGGCATCCCTTGGCATTTACGGCACTGCTGTAAAGAGAGTGTGATGGATTGGGACCACAATACGGGCTCATGTACTCTGAGTGGTGCACGACACACACTGTGGCGGATGACAACTACATGAATAAAAGATCATTAGGGAAATGATTCTCACCCGGATTGGAGTGTTTACTTTTTTTTGTTTGTGCTGGGAAGGATCTTTCCTGTTTCCCCCTGGAATACACACCCATGCACTTTAAACATGCAGCTTTCTGCATCTAAAGGCAAGCATAATACAAGTATGTAATTACCGGTGACAAATTGCATAAATGGGACAACCTGCAAAATGATTATTCTAGTGGTAAAGGTTACTGCAGTCATCTGAAAAATTATATTTCCATGCTTTGGGGCCAAGCTCTCCTTGAGGAGGCGAGTGCATGGATGAGACTGGTGCGTCTCCTGAATTGCCAGAATTTTAATGTTATCATGCTTTAATGGGGATATTTGCACCAATGGTCAAGGTAATTTTGCTTCAACATTTCAAAAGAAGGATGGCCTGATGCGCTTATATTATTTTTAATCTCTCTAATTGGGCCTACAGTTCACAAGCTAATGTAATAAAATGAGGGTTGCCTTAATCAAGCAAAGGGATTGTGGGTAAAGTAGTGGGCACTGCAAGCCCCTGGCAGGGTCCTCCTGCCACACGACTTCATCTTCGGCTCACTTTGCCAAATGAATTAGCTTTCACGTGTCACCTGGGTTATATTTCAAATTTTTATCAGCACGATAAAGAACAGCAGTCAGTCTTCCCTCTTGCTGAGTGTGCTTTAGGGGTGTCAAAATTAGTGCATTGATTTTGAGTTAATTTAAAGTTCCTTTAATGCAACAAAAAAAAATTAACGCGCAATTAATGACTGCCCTTACTTGGAAAGCCTGTAGGCCTACTGGGGGAATTCTAGTTGCAACGTAGCAGACACGTCCACGTCAAACTCTAGCAGTAATAAATTTGTGGAGACTAGGGTCGATTTGTAGTATACAATTTTAAAAATGTGCAGAATTTCACAAGTTACTTCATGTTAATACAGAGATGGGAAAAGTACTGACATTTTTGAGTTAAAGTACAATTACTTACTGTAAAAAGAAAACAACTACTGGTAAAAGTAAAAGTATTCACTCAAATAATTACTCAAGTAAAAGTCCAAGTTCTGAATTGTACTTGACGAGTTAGAGGGAAAAAAATAAAAATAAAAAATAAAAAATAAAAAAGATTTTTACGGGATGTTTTGTACTACGTCAATTTGAAAGATATTATCTAATGGAGCAAGTCTTGCTATATTTTGGCATGGGTATATATTGGGGATGTCCAAACATCACGATACAATATCACAATATGAAGGTCACGATACAATAATTATCACGATATTGTGGGGACGTTGGCGCTACAAAAAAAAAAAAAAAAAAAAAAAGGTCAATGATGCTGCCACCTGCTGGCCATAGTTAGTGGATGTTTTTAATTCCACAACCCATTGACCTGGCAGTGCTCCATTAGACATTAAACTGCCCATTGATTAAGAAAACCCCCCCGCAAAAAAACAGTTGACGTCAATTAACGTTTATGGCGGCATACATCGTGAATTTACGAAACATTCAACGTTTTTGGTGGTTAAAGAGTTAATATTGAGGCACTTATTTGCTAATACAAACACACATTGAGTTCCTCCACATCCTGACTCATTTCAAAAGCATATTACGTTCCCCTTCGTCTTACCATTTGTGTGGATTTTAAACATACAGTGGGCCAAAACATGCCTTGTGAAAATTAAACTACACTAAAAGAAAAGTAGCCACCAGAGGGTGCTACAACTGCACAAATAGAAATCAACCTGACTTTTCTTTTGATGAACAGACGTGCTGCTTTTAATATCGTGATATGACGACGACAATATATGGTGGCAATTTTAATATCGCGATATCACGATATTGCCGTTATCGTTACATCCCTAGTATATATTGGCCTGTTGACGCTGTGATTTGCCCTATGTGAAGACCACAATGTTGAGTATCACTTCTACGTTCATGTTACTGGTCCACTCCTCCCTGATGATCAAACCTTCTTTTATATTGTGACTGGCAGTCTGCAGCATTCTTCTTGTCAAGTTCAAATGGGGTAGATGCCATGTACTTCCGGGTTTTCACACAATCAGCGCCGTTTCTGGCCACTGCTGGCCGCGTTCCAACACTCGCACGCCTACCCCGACACCTCCCAACCACGCGCTCCTCCCGATGGGCGGCTCTCTGAAATGCTTCGGACAACTGAGACAGACACACTACAACTCGCACACACGGCGCAAACCGAACCCGGACACAAGGCTGATGTGCAAAAACCCGGAAGTCGGAAGTCCCGCCTCCTCAGTGGCATATACCCATATCTTCTGTGGTGGCAGCGCACATTGCCCTCTTCATTTCCAGGTTGTTCTTATCTAGCCAATTGTATGTCATGTCATTGCGTACGGCAGAGCCAATCGCAAGCATTCCAGCTTGTGATGCAGGGTAGCCTACCATGTAACACTTCATATGATTGGAGGCGTCAGGAGACATTGACGCTGCTTTTATTTCCAGGTCAAGTATTTTAATCGTTTGCATGCATTTAAAAACAAAGGTAACAACCTTCTTTTTAAAAAGTAACAAGTAAAAAGTACAGATCCTGACGTTAAAAACTAACAGATAATAGTAAAAAGGAGTCTAAAAAATAAATACTCAGGAAAGTACAAAGTATTGAAAAAATACTCAAGTACAGTAACAAAGTATTTGTACTTTCTTACTCTCCATCTCTGGTTCAGAATTAGATAACTCTAAATATGAAAAAAAAAATGCACTAAGCTGTCACCAATGTCTTACAAATGCAATTATGCCATCTTGTGGCAGAAAACTTATCTCAACATGAATCAATATCACACTTGTTTTTTTACAGTAAAGTACATATTTTTAATTTTTACTCAATTTTATGAATTATTATGAAATTATGTATCAATGAGTAAAAAGTGCAGACATATTTCCATTTGTTTAACATTTTTTTCCACTTTTATGTTAACAAGAATATGAAAACAGAAAACAAAATGTACATTTTATTGTACATTTAAACAGATATCAGATTTGCGATGAATCGTGAGTTAACTATTGAGGTCATGTGCTTAATTAATGACACCCCTTCTGTAATTATTCATGTATTTATGTTTTACATGTATTCTTTACAAGCATTAAGGGGGGAACTGTCCTCTGTAGCACATTAAAGTGGTATGTGTCCTGTGAAATTGGAGATTTACCTCTACTTTGCGAAGTATAAGGAAAAAAAAGATCCATAAACTGTCTTCTAAAGTGGGAATTCATCAAAGTGATTCTATTGATTTGTAATTCATCATTCATTCCAGGCCAATGGGCTAATGCAAGCGGAACAAGAGTTGGCTCTGGAGTCTGGACTCAAATGATAACCCACAAATAATCAATGGCACATAATACAGAGGCATCTGAAATTATTGACGGTGAGAGGGATGCTACGCTTCTCTCTCTTTCCACTGTTTGTACACACTGAGGTCAATTAAATAGCAGCCCAGTCCTAGTCAGGGATGAGCAGTTGGTCCGAGTTGGACTCGTGTCCCAGTGGAGACAGAGGTGAAAGGGTGATAAAGCCTGAGATTGAGGGCCTCAAGGCACAACGGCGCACAGTTGGGCTTTCTTAGCAAGGGATAAGATGCAGAAAATGTTCTTATCAGGCGGCTCATCAACCAACAGCCGCAATCACAGGTGCGGTTTGGGGCTCACAGGGAGGTCATACAATCTGCAGTAACTCAAGGGAATGATCCAGTCTCCTGTTCATCTTCTCTTATTTCATGTGCGGTTTTTTTGTTGTTGTTTTTTTTACCCAATTGCCTTTACAAATATAAGTGAAATAGGACTCAATAGAGCACATGAGTCTGCCAAGGCTGCATTGTTAACAAATGTGGAAAAAAACACAAAAAATCATTGAATGCCATTTTTGTGTTTGTTTGGCTTTCCAGATGTTACCTGCCACACGTCGCGTTTCATGGAGGATCACACAAGACAAACGGGACTCAAATGCTGAAGTGAGAAAATCAATTTCACTGATCCTCTATGTGCATTTTTATTCAAATTTGCAAATTGGTGTGGGAGGCTGGGATGAGGTTGCGGGGTGCTCTGGCAGTTCCTTGGGGCCGACTCAGCATGCGCTCTAGCAATAAGCACTTTGCTCAGCTGGATGGGGCGAGTTCCACGTCTGCCGGTGATTTTTTGGCCATGTGTGCTGCTCTTTTTTTGTCAAATAAGCCTTTATGCTGTCATATAAAATTATGCATTGCCCTACTATACGCTTCAGGCAATCTGAATCCAGCCCTGCTCTCTGTTGTTACTTTGTATTTTTACAGTTTCCCAACTCCCTTCTCACTCTGCCCAACGTATCTGTTTTGTTTTGTTTGGGTTTTAAAAAAGAATTGCAGGCTGTATCAAATGTTATTTTTAGTACCGTATAGTCTGCATGCCACTGAAAAATGGATGGTGGCCCGTAAATGCCCCCCCGGGCCATAGTTTGCACACCACTGCTTTAGCGTTTGTGCACATGTACCTATAACAGTGCGTATGTATGTGTGTCTGTGATATCCGCAAAGTGCAAACCTTTGCTAAACTGCAGGATGCTTATGGGCTGCACTTAGAAAATGTGTTTCCAGTTTTCTGCTGACTAAAATCACTCATCAAACGCGTTCTCGATATTTCTGTGTCTCTAGGGTGAAAAATAACAAGAACAAATAGTGGGGAAAGAAACATCTTCATTTCTTTTATCTACACCACTGGGCCACAAAATGAAAATGTAATAATATCCCACGACAAATTGCTTATTGTCTCTTTGCCCCACTGCAAAGTGTAACTAAGTGCAATTTATGGAGAAATTGTGTGGGAATGCTGAAAGCTGAATGTTAACAGCTGAATGCTAAGTTGAATGCTAATAGCTGAATGCTAATGAAGGAAATTGAAAGATAAACTCTGAAAATTACAAAGTAATTAACTATTAATTACTATTAGTATCAGATGGCACCTTAAAGCAGCTATATGGAAGATTTAAAATTTAAAATCGCTACTGCCACCTGTGGCCGAAAACAAACTGCACGCTCGTACACGCTGCACGCACTCGTACGTGCACGACCTCAACACTGAAGACTGGGCTCTTCATATCCAATGAAACTATGTTTTCAGAGGTAAGAAGTTTTATAATGTTTTACAAAACTGGCCACTGGCCAATTGTTTCAAAGGCAGTACTTTTCAAAAATACATTTTTCTATTACAATGAAATAAGATTTACTCACATTATGTGGAAAATATAAACATAAAGTGCCTTTTGAAATAAATAAGACTTATTTTAACCAAAAATACTTTGTTTTCACAGATTTCTGTACTTTTAGCAGCGGTCGTGTTCCGTCATTAAAGGGACACTTTACTTATTGATCCATTTTTAGCAGCAAAAAGTTGCTACTTTTTCAATAATTAATTTGGTGACGTGATTATTTTTTTATGTACATTTAATAACTTTTAAACCATTGTTAAAATGAATCGAACGCCGGCATGTTTGTTACACGTGACTAAATAACCCGGATGTTTACGTCACTAGTGTGTAAACGCTACACTATGGAAGCACTATGCAACGCAGCCGTGCATCTAGCGTCAAACCCGGAAGGATTAAACCTTATCGCTTCGAGCCAACACGACAAAATAACACTACCGAAGGAAAGTCTGCCTTGGATGTGAAAGTTGTGGCGCCAGATGGTCTTTTCGGGCACAAAATAAACTTTGACGAACGAGTGAATCAGGCGGGGGGTGAGTGGTGCTCGTGCGGGAGCTGCAGGAATGGACAATCCGCTAATGAATGTGTGCTGTCTGGAAATGAAAGAACTCGAGGATCGGTTCCTTGCGGACAATCTCAACTGCATCCTGGAACATCAGACATTCAACATGGCAATACTAAATAGACATTCTCAGGATAGCTTTGGTTGCGATGAAAGATGTGAAGAAGAAAAGTCTTGGAGGAGCAAATATCCAACAGGTAAAGTGACACACAGTACGAGCAATGCAAAACGTGTGGAACTGACGAAATATTTCAGGAAAAAGAAAAAATAGTAAAATTAAATGTATCGTCGTTACAGCACCCAACCTCCCCTAGCTGTTTTTTTTTTCTTTTTTGCGTAGCGTCCCACTGCGGTCAGGCCAGCCGCCACTCGAAAAGACGAAGTCAAGCCAGCCGCCCCAACGATTGTTAATACTGTGCATTACGGTAACGTGCCGACGTGCCCCTGCGTTGGCCACCTTCAAATGAATTATGAAATAAAACAGTCCGTGCAGTATAATAACCATTGCCCCCCCACCCCCTAAACATGCCTACCTTTCGCTTTAAATTTGCTTCGCTTCTCCGAGATCTTTCAGTGGCCGTAGTAAGACCTCGATTTGTGCCGGCTGTTGTGAGAGTGAAGGCTCCGTGTTGCTAGCAGTTGCGGCTCCTCCATCGGCTTGATTATTTCCCACGTCTGGTTCTTTAAAGATACTCGGTACTGCGTTGGGCTTTAGTATTAGGCGTGTGGCGTACCCCATCTCAAATTGTAACATATATTCGAAGTCCTCATGCCTGAAATGTTCGCTGCGCGCACGCCTGCTTGTCCTTCGGGAGGTTGACAGCACTTAGCAAACAAACCATTGTCTACTCAAGTAGCTTTTTTTTTTTTTTTTTTTTTTTTTTTTGGGGGGGGGGGGGGGGGGGTCTCGCGGGTTTTTCCTTGCCGACGCCTTGCAAAATTTTGCAATACAGTAAGGCATAACTGACGTTTGTGTCTTCCTCGTTATGTCTGCGTGAACTACTGTTCCCCAAGCGAGTATACACACTAGTGACGTCACCACTTGGGGGCGTTGCAACACGGAAGTACTTCTATGTTGAAAAAAGTTAAATAAATCAATATAGGAGTGTATTCTTCAGCTCTTATGCATGTTTCGTAGCTATACTAACTATTTACTGCCAATCAAGCCATACATGTAAAATTAAAGGAGCCTTCCTTTAAATTATTATAGAAAATAATCGTTTTAACATATATTAATCGTAATCAAAACCGAAATGCTTCCAAATACTAGGTTTTAATTCTGGGGAGAAAATCTCACTCTCATTAACTTCTGCTGCTTCTATCCTCACCATGTGTGTTCCTTTAACCCATTTGCTCCCAATAACGTGTAAATCCATTTTTTTTTGTTTTAAGTGTCCCAAAGATGTATTTATAAGTTTTTTGTTTTTAATGCTAGAGCATACCAAAGGCTTTGATGCAGCCTCTCAATTGCAAAGAACGGTTGCAGAAATGAAATGGTAGTTATTACACAAACGGCCAGCAGGTGGCAGCAGAGCAAAGGAGATCAACCAGGGCCATCAATTTTAAAATCTTGCCGTGTGAACCAGGTTTAAGATTGAACCTAAAAAAATCCAGCCCGACCCGACCCAGGCCCGCAGGCATTAAAAGCCTGACCCAGCCCGAGCCCAACCAATTAACTTGATTTGCAGGCCGGAGCCCGAAGCAAACCAGATATTTCAATTTATCCCATAGTATTTTTGGCAGAAAAAAACGCAAGATTTTTTAAAGTTAAAATCATCTATATATTTTTATGATCATGATAAATACATTTGCACAACGAAATAACGCTGGAACACAGAATAAGAGGCCAGCCAAAGAGAGTGAAAGAGAGATCTTTATGCGTGTCATGAATTCACGTATTCATGGAAGTTCAACAACTGGGCTTTATTAACAGACACACGAGGCAACAACGGCAGAACCAGAACTCCCTCGGGCATATCAGACTGTCGTATGGAAAAACGCTGTCTCCAGGACGGCCATGCCGAAGGCTGGGTGAAGTCAAACGATTCAGGAGAGTGAAACTTAGCCATCACGTTGCTTCAGTCTTGACTGCAGAACGAAAGAGCAACGTCTGTGCACGCGAGGCAACAACGGCAGAACTCCCTCAAGGCATATCAGACTGTCGTAAAGTGTTGCTACTGCTGTAAACAAGGGGTGATACTCATTCCAAAGACCGCTAACACCTCCTAGTGGCGATCCGTAGAATAACAGTTTTAAATGACAATGTGAACTCCCTTATAATTACGCGGAGAAAAATACTGCAGCCCACTAGGCTTTAAATAGAATAATGCACTTCCTTCTGTTTTATCCAAATTATTTATTTACAACAAGTATTCCTTAGTTTAGTATCCACACATCGTTTTAGTATTCATTTTTCTAAACATATATTTATTTAAAAAAAAAAAAAAAAAAAAAAAAAAAAAAAAAAAAAAAAAAAAAAAAAAAAAAGTCAGCGAGACAGAAGCTCGGGCCCGACCTGACCCGACCCGAACGTAATGATTGACATTTTAGGCCCGACCCGACACGAATTTCGGGCCGGGTCGGGCTCGGGCTAAAGATCTTACCTCTACCCAGAATATAATGTGTGAGTCATGAGAGGTAAATATAATGACATTACTCTACTCTTAACATGGAACTAGACAATATAATAATGACAACTGTTAATATTTGGAACTTTTCTAACAAACATTGTTTACTTAAGTGAAAATGTGTGCGATTCCCTCCCCGAGTAGTTCAAGTAGCGAATTAGCTACTGGGTGTTAGCCTACATGCTAAGCTGAACACACCACTGTTAGCTAGCGGGGATTCAATGCAAGGCAATGCAGCTCCATTCATATAGTGCATTTAATGCACAACATAATTCAATGTGTTTAGCTTATCATGGTGAAAATTTCGGCGGTGTCTTTTCTCTTTTAACTTACCTTCGAAGTATGTGTCTCTCGCGTTGTGTCCGTGGGTGCGTGTGACCGGCTACTGTGATACATGGCATACACTATTGATTGGTTCAGATGCTGCTATGGGCGTTACGTTGCTGGAGTTGGACTCCATAACAGACAGAGACGCTCTGGGCTGCATTGGAAGCGAAAAGATGGGAGTTTTAAATGGATCCCTTATATCGGCCGTCAGATTAGTAAAACAGGCCGATGCCGATATGTACCAATATGTCAAATATCGGCCCGGCCGATTATCGGTCTCTCTCCATTACTTACAATTTTAAATAGAATTGTGAAAACTGATGAAACTTAGCTCTCTTCTAATGCTAATTGCTGCAAAACGGAAACAGATAGAAACAAACTTTTTTTTCCTGATGAAAGAAGAGACTTTAATCTTTCTTTTGGTAGGTTCCATGCTTTTATAGCAATTGAACACAATATTCTGTGGGCCTTGCAAAATCAGTCAAAATCCAGTAAAACGGCCGGGAGCGAACAGGATTGCTTCTGTGAAAATGGCAGGGAGTGAACGAGTTAAGTGTCCGGGCGGCAGGCGTGTCTTTTACTTTCGTTCCGCAAGCTGGGGTAGTGCTTCTGTCATTAAATTATTATGAAATATATTTTTTCAACATTTATGAATCATAATCTAATTGTCACGTGTCAAACCTCGATGAATCTAATAATCGATGTATTGGCACACCCCTAATGAGAAATTGTATGTCTGGAAGTGTGCGTGGAAAGTGGAACTTATAAAAAGTTCAATGTCAGTCCCATTGAAAATAAATGGGGAAAAGTTGATATTTAACATTAAATTGTGCAAATACTTTAAGTACTGTGAAATCAGACGATATATTTCCAAGATGGCGTGAATTTTTGAAGCAAGTTGAAAATTGAACGGTGTAAATCGCAAGTATTATGCGGGAGTTGTTTGATTGCAAAAAGTGTGCTTTCAGCATTCCCACAACTATGTACATAAGTGCCTGACAGTGCATGTGGGATGTCTTTCGGCTGCCATCCGCTTCGCTGCCAGCTCCAACCATCCCCACAACTTCTCGATGCACCACCTGTACATTGTAGAACCATAAACAATTACAAATATATATCTTATTGCTGCAGTATGAAGTATAGTAGGCTAGTTTTATTCACCTTTCTTTGCTTCAACAAAGGAAGGCCAAGCTATCTGGCGGGTGGATGCATCTGTAATTGATTAATATATATATATATATATATATATATAACATTATCACAGGGTTCACAAGTCGGTCTGTTGTTGTTCGTTGCTAGATACTGACATTCTCCCACCTCTCTCTAAAACAGTGTTTCTCAATTCCGGTGCTCAGGCCCCTCTAGCCAGCCTGTTTGCAATGTCTCCCAATTGCAACGCAGGTGAGGATCATTATCAGGCTTCTCCAGAGCTGGCTGATTAGCTGTCATTGGAATCAGCTGCATTGGGAATTGGGAGACAAGGAAAACAGGCTGGCTAGGGGGGGCCTGAGGACCGGAATTGAGAAACACTGCTCTAACACCATGACTATAACTAACACAAATAACAATGACAATACACAAGTCAGTCTGTTCTTCTTTTTTTTTTTTGTTGCTACATATTACCTCCTTACCTCCTCGTTCTGGAGCGGGGTCCGGCGACTCACTGCTTCTTCAACTCCAGCCTGAAGGCAAACGCTCATCTGAAAGGTCAGGATCCAAATCTGGTTTACTCGTCATCCTCCAAATCAGTATAATTGTCAATATCGGCCGGCGGAGCGTCGCTCAACGGCTGCTCGACGCGTTTCTTCGACGTGAAACTTGATCGCCGCCATCAGCCTTTGATGACGGTGCTTTTTCAGCCGAAAAAATAACTCATCTCGTGTTAACTGTGCTGTTTTTTTCTGTCCATCGCTCGCACTCTTTCTTCCCCGCTGCCTCCACGTTACTCGAACACGATTCTCTAGCCGCGGCCGCCTCACCCCTCCCCCCACGCCGAAGCTTACGCTTCCTGATTCTCTTCTTCTACAAAATGATCCTTGCGTGATCGTGGCTGGTTTTTATAGTTGTTGCCACCCGCTGGCCGTTGTTAACATCGCAGTCAAGCCTGATCCTTCACACAGAATCTGCGTCAGACCCTCCTTCCGGTACGCTCTTGCATAAAAAAAAAAAAAGCCTTATGAGTTATGGCGTATATATATATATATATATTATGTGTACGCGGCGACAATGACGTTTATGACGCATTGTACGTCATATGTATTTATTAATAAGGGCGAAAAAAGACGAGTGTCGATACTACACAGTCCACACCCTTGGGCTGGAAAGTGCACGGACGATAAGCGGTGCAGGAAAAGGAGCGTCAGCAGGTTTGGCGGGGAGTGGCAAGCTTATTTATTTTTAGCAATCGAGACATTAATTCTACGTAAAGCAGTAACTTACAGACCCAATATGTATACACTGAGAACCAAGTCTGCGGCCAAGATCAGCAACCTGCTTGATGAATACGAGAAAAAACATGGTCCTGTCGTCGGTGAGCAAGCGACGGCCAAAGGGAAAAAAGCTTTGCCAACAAGACCGGAAGAAACCTACTACAGTGAAGGTGAAGTTATTATAATGCACATATTTTCCTTTTCTTTATGCATTATGTTGACTTTTTATAAATCTGCTAGCCCAGAACTAAAGAAAGATTTAATTTTAAGCCCGACAAAACTTTGTAACCCAATGAGACAACTTCGATGGACTTGGGTATTCGACTGCATGAGAAAATTTCCAAGCTATCCAGCAAGATGCTTTTTAATTTGGTCATCTCTAAATTACATCGCTTGCCTTGACAACAAAATGTTGTTTTTTTTCCCCCTCTCTATTTCAGAGGAGGAAATAGCATGTGTTTACAGGACACCTGTAAGTAAGACATGCATATATTTCATATCTCTGTAGAATATTTTCATCGTTGGGTATCATTAGTTGTGTATTCTGGTTATTGTCAACATTTGATCACCATCGTTTGTCTTTTTGTAGGTCAGGAGCGATTTACCAGAAAACGAGTAAGTTATATTCCATTACAAATTGTTTGCTGTATTGTTCAATTGTTAAAATGTCTTCAACCAGTATTAACAGTGGATGTTTAGGTATGCTGCAATTCAATTCTTCCTTTGTGTATTTTGACAGAATTACAACCAGGAACAATACTGTATTGTATGAAATGGGGGTGATCCGTTTTTCTTTTTTGCATTGACAAGTTTGTGTGCACTTCTATCTACAGTGGTCAGCTTTACATGAGTGCAGGACCCGAGTGGACTGAGAGTGAAGTTCAAGACGAGTGAGTATTTTGTCTAAAAATTAGCAGTGGTCTTTTTCCTCCTCTTATCAACCTAGTAATGTAATGTGGTACATTTAGTCAATTTGCATTATGATGCAAATTGACTAAGAATCTATTATGTATCAAATCTGATATTGTTTATCCAGGTATTGTTTGGACACATTTTAATGAATTTTTGGGGTTTTCATGTGCATCACATTACTGTTGGTCTTCAGATGCTCCGACTCCGATTCAGTGTGCCCGTACACCTGGCTGAGAGAGTGTCCGTCCCTGCTCCCAGGCTGGGAGCAGATGATGTTCTTCCTCATCGCAGCACTCTTCCTCTACCTTGTCATCTCCAACAGTAGCAAAATTTATGCTAGTGTAATCTTGAATGCTCATTCAATTTTCTTAAATTGAAAATTGAATGATTTCAGAAAAATCATTCACACTTCATTGGGCTGTTCTACTTTAAACATCATTTTATTACAGAGGTTTTATTTTCTTGAATGCCCGTCTCGCGTCTTGTGACTAAATAAGAGGGCAGTGTTGTTTATTGTTGAAGACTGGTCCATATGTTCTTTGTTGTATTGAGTTAAATATACATTAAGTGCCTCAGTGGTTTTATAACAAATAAGTTGCATGTTTTAATTCAAGTCCATACCTACAAATATCTGCACTTGTGCTACAGACGTTCTTGGCTTGATTATTTTTGTACTGTTGTGATCACAAGTGTTTTAACGACTGCCAACGTAATAACAATTTTCAAAAGTCCAAGCTGTGTGGAAAGTGGAATGTATTCAATTCAACAAAAACATTTTATTCAACAGTGACATTTACACATTGAAATACAGCAATGACCATAAATGACATTTGGGTGGGTTAAAAAATAAAAAAAAAAATAAAAAATTCCAAATTTAATTTCTGGCCAACCAGTTACATTACGTAGTGGAGTTTGTCATTAGTAAAATCTGGTTTAAAAAAAAATAAAAATAAAAAAAAGTCACATTTTGCCACTTAAACTAGTAGCAGTTCTGATTTCAGTCATCCCAGGCGAATGGTACAGCCCGGCCTGCCATCCATTTTCTAGCGGCCCTCAGCATATCAAAAAAGTACTTTTGACACAGCCTGCTTTTCTAGATATACAAAGAAACAATTTAAATCTTAAACAGAAATATTTCTCTTTGTAATTTAATGAATTAAGTCAGGTGTTTCAGTTCCAGGAGCAAAAATGTTTTCTTCCACCCTCTGTGTCAAAGGTCTAATTTGTGAAAATATATCACATTAATGATGAACTAAAATCCTCAAGTAAACACTTCTTAAAAATTTGTCATTTTATTATCGATTACTCTTCGATTCTGAATGTGGAGATTGGTTCAGGGCTGCGGCGGATCTATTCTTGTGGGATACAAGGGGGGTAGGCCATCCCAAAATCAAGAATAAAAAAACAACAAAAAAAACCTAAAAAAACAGTTAAACTATAGTACATTGTTTTACATTGTTTATCCATCCATCCATCCATACATACATCCATCCATTTTCTTAACCGATTTTCCTCACAAGGGTAGCGGGGGGTGCTGGAGCCTATCCCAGCTGGCTTCGGGCAGTAGGCGGGTACACCCTGAACTGCTTGCCAGCCAATCGCAGACATGTTTAATAAAGTCAGACAATTTCAAAATGGCCCTAGCATCCTTCAATTATTCTGTATGTGGGCCTCAAAAGGAAAAAGTTTGGACATCCCTGACTTAGATGAATACAAGTATAAGAAACAAGTTCAAGTTTTTTGCTTATTGTTAAAACGAACTCAGTAGGCAACTTTGCTTGGCAGTTGACTGTGATATGGAGAGTTAACATTCTGTTACTGTACACCGGCCAACCATTACATTCTTGCACAATACTGGATAGCAATGCTTATATTTGACGGTTAGTTTTGAATGTAACTGTTAAAAGGTCATTCACTAGGATTTAATTTGCACTAATTTGAAAAGTTGTTCCAAAGTTTGAATTGTAATTAATTGAGGTGACCCAAATATTCAACACAGCTCTTGTGATGCACTATGGGTACAAATTACAACTACAGTACAATAATAAGTATTGTGATTGAATACATCTAACAGTGTCCATCAAAACTAACCATTAACTTGCAGAATATTTTATTACAGCTCTAGTATTGGATATTGTTATTATTGAAATTTTGCAAGTGGTCGTAGCACGGAGTGGCTGGATCACGTATCGTTGCTGCAATTGCACATTTAAGTGCCGTAACGGAGCAACCCTTCCAGAATGTCACATTAATACAATCATTACAATAAAGAAAGGAAACCTGAGAAATGTCAAGGCTCTAATTTTGTGGTTATGAACTGATCACTTGCTCCACTGTCACTGACTGTGTCACTAAAAGTTCACCAGGTTGTTTTACAACAAAACATTGAATGTGCTTGCTACTGTTTGTAACCATTTAGGCCTGGTTAAAAGAAACATATACTCAACAAAAATATGAATGCAACACTTGCATTTGCTCCCATTTTTTATGAGATGAACTCAAAGATCTGAAACTTCCTCTACATACACAATATCACAGTTTCTTTAAATTATTGTTCACAAACCAGTCTAAATAGTTATAGTGAGCACTTCACCTTTGCCGGGATAATCCATCCTGCCTCACAGGTGTGCCGGATCAAGATGCTGATTATACACTGATAGTGCACAGGTGTGCAGTTTTGTTCGATTCTAACCCACCTCACCTCCAACGGCTGGCCTTCCACGGACGTAGGCACGCAGCAGACCGAGCTCCAAAACCTGGGGTTGGACAGCTGAGACTCGTCTCCCCGCACCTGGCCAGAGCGGCAAGCGGAACCAACCACCACGGACAAAGCTCTCACCAACCAATCGGGAGCCGAGCTGCGCAAACCATGTCAGCCTGCAAGCGGCTTCCTTGCTCACCTGTGGAATACCTTTTTGATTGTTCTTACCTTTTTGAACGAACATTGACTATCCCCCCCACCCCCTCTCCCTTTTCTTCAAAAACTTCCCTTTTCTGCTCGCTTGACGCCGCGTCCAACTGTAAGTGCACCTTTTTATCCCGAATTCGGCATACCACTGTGTGCAACTTACATTTTAAACATATCAAAGATCTGGCAAGTTAAATTTCTCTTTTCCTGTTTCCTTATTCGTCCGTATTCTTTATTTATTTTCTTCTTACGGTAGGATATTTAGATAGACAGTGTTTTGATTCTGTAGTGTAACAATCGTAAATAAATGCATGTTTTATAAACTCTACTCCGCCTAAGTCATCTGTGTTTTCGAGTGGATTATTATTCTTTTGTTAGTACAAGGAACCACTGAATATTGAGTGTAAGTGACTTCAGATTGTGAATGACTGATAAAGAAAGGATTTTGTCGTTGTTTGCTCCTGTTAACCAAAGCAAAGCCAACGTAGTGCCCCTAGAGGTTATTGAGATAATTATAACTTACCTCAATACCATCCAAATTATTAATTTGTCAAAAAGACGGTCCAATTATCGCTACAACAGAATGAAACAAGATGTAAATAGTCTTGTTGTTTTTTTTAAAGAGTAAAATAAGCATCTAACTCGGTCCTCGGGAGCTGACGCCCTGCAGGTTTTGGATGTTTCCCTTCTCCAACACAGCTGATATATGATCAGCTTATCAGCAAGCTCTGCACAAGTCTGTTAACGATCCTGTTGATTGGAATCAGCTGTGTTGGAGCAGGGAAACATCCAAAACCTGCAGGACTGCGGCCTTCGAGGAACAACTTTGCCCACCACTGATCTAACATGTTATCATAGTCGGAAATTGGTCAGTTAAATTTATCATGAATATTAAAATAAATAAATAAATAAAATAAAAAATGAGTGGGAATTATTTTATTCATATAATGATTGTGTAATTATTTTGCATTGGTTGTATTTTAGAATATATACAAATTTTTAGGGGTATAACAACCCTAATATATATGCCTATATGTCTATATAAGCAAATAAAAAATAGTTATATAATGTATTAATGTTTTTATCCATCCATCCATTTTCTTGACCGCTTATTTCTCACAAGGGTCGCGGAGGATGCTGGAGCCTATCTCAGCTGGCTTTGGGCAGTAGGCGGGGTACACCCTGAACTGGTTGCCAGCCAATCGCAGTAATGTTTTTATAATGTATATAATAATGATATTGTTCATTTTATTTATTATAATAAATAATATTTTAATGTAATAAATATATTTTTTATGAATATTATTTATAATTTACAATTGTACTTATTCTTATTAAATTTGCAAATGACCTGGCCCATATGTTCAATTAAAAAATAAATAATAATCATCTTCATTTGTGGCCCACCTCCGTGCTGGCAAGTTTGATCTAACCTAGTTGGATGGACGGAAATAAGTAATATAAGCCAATCAGAGTCATCGTTTTAGACGCAAGCAACACTTGTGTTCAGTAATCTGCATTACTACTGGCATCTCCGACAATCATACAGTCATCGTCTTTAATTAAAGACACCATTAATGCTGAAAGATACATAGATGGAGTAGACTGGCCTGCCAGCAGTCCAGACCTGTCTCCTATTGAAAACGTGCAGGACAATATGAAGTACAAAATGCTAGAACAGAGACTCCAGATGTTGAGCAGCCTGAGTATATTGGGCAAGAATTTGAACGCATTCCACCTACAAAGCTTCGATAATTGTTCTCACTTCAGTTCCCAAATGATTATTGTGTGTTGCTAAAATAAAATGTGGTGTAACACAATAGTCAACATTTCACACAATATCCCAACCAGTGTTGCCGGTAACGCGTTACTTAGTAACGCGTTACTCAAAAAAGTTGCTTTCTAAAGTAACTAATAGTCTAACGTGTTACTTTATTCTACAAAGTAGTCTGATTAAAGTTACTGTCCAGAGAATCAATGCGTTACTCCACATTTTCATGAAGAAGGCAAACTATCTCACTGTTGTAACAGTCACAAACAACTACTGCTAACTACGAAGATGAGGCAGAAGTCATTGATTACCACACTGAATTCAGCCATGGTCTGGTCATGAATTGTTTGCACATTCAAAACAAAAGTGATGATACTTTTACTACTAGTTTTATTAACCAACAGGCACACAACACAACAAAAAAAGTGTGCATTATGGACCATAAAAGTGGTAAAAAAAATAATTTATTTCCATCCTCAACTGGTCCGTGAAGCATTATGGGATGAGGTCGTCTCCGCCCTCTCGCCAGGGGGAGTGACGTCAGACAAGTTACGTTTTCAGTAGGGGTGGAACAAAAAAACGATTCGACCGAACCATCGTTCGTCAAGGGGAGCTAAACGACCGTATCGGTTGCGAGTGAGGCTTTATGGTTTTCATAACAATAGCAAGAGTTCTGCGCCGTGCTCTACTTGTTTTGTTTACATTTCAGTAGCATCACCATTCAAGCTACTTCCGTGTTTCCGTGCTCGCGACACGGCGCGCGCGCGCGCAACGAGTGACAACATACAAATGGAGACAGTTAGCAGAAGCCGGTGCCGTACATCTCGGTATTTCCCATGGCTATCGAGTCCTCTCGGTGCACTTGTATGTCCCGGGCCGGCGTTGGTACTGCGCGCGAGCCAAAAAGAATAACTCCCGTGACGATCCAATGCATGGATTCAAACGACACAGGTATGTCCCACAGCCAACACACCAGCTAAGCTAAAAGCACACTGCAAGTATCTCATTTCTCAGTTTGTGGCTCCCTGTCAATGTCTACAACTAGCATGAGCAGCAGATAGGAGAACTGAGACGTGCCCGCGATTACGACAGCCCAAAAAACAAAATATAAACAGTAGTGATTCTGTGGTCATCATCGTGTCTCAGATTAAAAAAAACAAAAACAGATGTCATACATTAACCAAAAATGAAAGTGATGACAAAAGAAAAAAAAATTGTTAAATACAAAAATTGTTGATTAAAAAGGGAAATGAACTTTTGGAAATATTTTTGCATATATTAAGTGGTTAAAATGTGTTTGATAGATTTATTGTTCCATAAGGTGGCTTCATATTTCTTTTGGCTGGACGGTAGGTTTATTTCATGTCTTAAATTTATGTTTCTGAAATACTTCACAATGTGCAAATATTCTGTTTAATTGTGTTGGTGTCTGTCTAAAGGTTAAATATTTATATTTAACATTAAATTATCAACCTTTTGTTTTCCTGATCCTTATTTTGAAGAGAAAAAACAAACAAACCAAAAAACAATTATAACTGTCAATAACTACTAATAAATATTTAAACTGATACATGTGTACACACTGGAATAGCGGAACAAACAAACAATAGAGGAATTTAGGGGATTTTCATTTTCAACCTGGATAGATTTTTATTTTTTGTTTTATAAAAAGTATTTACGTTACAAGAAGTCAAGAGAGACTGCCTATTTTGTTTTTCATAAAAAAAACACCTTTATTTTCATGTTAAAAATGCACTTTCAATAAAGTATTTGGAACTCCGTTTCTACTGCATTATTTTTATGTTGAGATGGTGTTATCGGCAGCTGCTGAAAGTAACTAAAAAAGTAACTTTTAATCTAACTTAGTTACTTTTAAAATCAAGTAATCAGTAACGCAATTTAGTTACTTTTAAAACCAAGTAATCAGTAAAGTAACTAAGTTACTTTTTCAAGGTAACTGTGGCAACACTGATCCCAACTTCATTGGAACTGGGGTTTGTATATGCATGATTGCAACATATAAGGCAATTTTAAGAACATTTAAAGAAAACAGAGGTCAGGCTGGCATTGGGAGTTTGTGTTTTTCTACCACAGGTCAGATTGCAAGGGAGTAGGAGGTTTATGGGATCATGACACAGCAGCCACAACATGCTCCCTAATGCACACATAAACACAGACACTCCTCTCTCTTCCATAAGGAATGCCATTTTTCAGTCACGGTGTGACTGTCCTGTTTGAATTACAGACACAAACATCAGCCAGTCTTGAAAAATGGTGTTTCGTCATGGCCAAAGTATCAAAGGAACTGTAATGTTGTGTAAATTGATGATGAAACAAAACAAAAACAAAAGAGAGAGAGAGAGAGAGAGAGAGAGAGAGAGAGAGAGAGAGAGAGAGAGAGAGAGAGAGAGAGAGAGAGAGAGAGAGAGATGGCAAAGCAAATGATGTCAACCAGGAGTATAGTGAAACTATAGTGAAACTATAGTGAAACTAAGACGAAGAGGCAAGGAAAAGGTTTGGGTAAGGAAAAGCAAGGCAGGGGGACACCAGGAATATATGAAGTCAGTGGCACTCTTATCTGTCTGAATGAATGGAATGCACACACACTCACAAACAAAAGCCAATCAATGAGAGGTTTACACCCATCTTCCTGGGAATATAGACACCTGAGGGGTAAGACACAAATAGTTCATGGGTCTTTGTGGTCATGTGGATGGGGAGGGGGAGGAAGACATTCGGTGGCACCCATCCACAATAAACATCCTCTGTTCACTCTGTGCCCCCCCCCCAACAGCCTTTCCAGCCAATGCCTGGATAGGTGAAAAATGTTTTTGTATGTGCGTGGGTGGTGATGGTGGTGCTGGGGAGTGGGCGGCTGTTTAATGACAAAGGGGCACAATGAACAGAACAGTGGTTGTTTGCTGATGTGTATTTATTGCTTTATTTTATTTCCTTGTGTGGAGTTTGATTCTTAATATATTACAGAATAATATGTGAGCCCCATATGATACATAGCCCAGTAAAAGTTTTCATCTCATTCTCTTGCGCAGTCACGTGAGACTACTGACATTTTTGCCCTAGCCAGAGTGTGTTGGTTCAGGTCACCGTAAATATTGGTTTCAGTACAGAGGTGCGCCCAGAGTTCATCAGTAAAAATGTGACTAAATAATGCAACTCTGTAGCATCGGCGAGTATATTTACCTTCAACACCGGGGTGCAGTTGTAATAACCCCGGGAATCATGTGGTAATTACCCTGAATGGTACGCAAAAACTGCACATACAGGAGGATTCAGAAGTTGGTAGATGCAAAATTGAGGATTTAGAAGTGGGTAGATGCAAAACTGGTAGCATATACGCCGTATACCTGCGTATACCCTGGACTACACCACTGATCTTACCCCTTGTTGGATCAAAACTTTAACCCAACCTACTGGGCCAAATCCTCCACCCAATGTGCTAAATGTATAAATAACCCATCACTTGGCATGGTACCTTTTGGACCCAGTGGTGAGTTAGCTAGCTCAACCATTTAGGGTTACTTAACCCAGCAGTTAATCGAGTAGAGGTTAACTGTCCATAACTTTAATGCTATCTATGTACATGCAAAACATTTATGTAATGTCCTCTGAACATTCAAATACTGGCTTCACTTTTTAAAAAGTACCACAAAAAGTAATTTTTTTTTACTAGATATCATTAAAATGTCAAGTCCTGTTAGTCAGTTGAAGAATTACTGAACGTATGACTCTCATGACAATCAAAATGCTGTGGTTTTATGGGGTGAATGGTTCTTTTGAGTTTTGAAATTGATGAGAAATAAGTTGGCTACAATCTTTTAACAGTCTGGTTGTATGGATTGTTTGCTTTAAATCTTCAATTGCACATCAGAACTGAGCAGGTCACTCTACATCCATCCATGAGTCGAGGTTTTCTGGAGTATGTTTTCAGTGACCTGATGGATAAAGTCATTAGTGAAAAAAACAAAACATACAAGTCAGACATCGCTGATGACAACACCACCTCAAAGACACACCCACAGATTTGTACTCATGACCTCTGTCTGGCACTCCCTTATAAACACATTCCTTGGTTCTTTCTGAAGTAATGCTAGATTCGTGTACGTGTTTAATTGAATTTCTCAAAGTTACTAATGCCACGAACAATCTAACAAATGACTCATTCTAAATCCAAGAGCACAGAATCGTGGCCTCTCAGCAAGACTCTAAACCCTTTTAAGCTTGAGTCTGAGCACAAGACAAAAGCGATGTGACTTGGAGAGGATTAGTTATTTGGATAGAGAGGGACGACGTACTGAAACGTGATTAAGTGTTTGGTAGTAAATGACGAGGGAGGGCTCATGAGACTTAAAAGGTAACGCAAAGCAGACAGCAGGTCTTTTCTGATGTTAAATAAGGCAGGAGTGAAACTAAGTGGGGGAAGTAGCTCACGAGAAGTCAATAAGCAAGACGGTTTTTGACAAGGAAGATGAGGTTGCTTTTGTTTCTTACATCCACAGGGTGGCTCATAGGGAGTTGTGATTACAAATGCACTCTAACAAACTTTCTCACGCTACAATTAAGAGGAATGGCTTTGAAAATCCACAGTCAGCCTTTGAAAGTAATGAACACACTTTAGTTTAAGTTCAATAAATTCCATAATTGACTTGACAAAAGGGAGATGTTTCAGTGGGTTTAACATTTGAGATCCTTCCCATAATCAGGAAGGATTGATTTATTAAGTACTATATGTCCGGAGGCGGCACGGTGTTTGAGTGGTAAGCACGTCCGCCACCCATTTCTGAGGACTCAGGTTCGAGTCCAGGCTCCGGCCTTCCTGGGTGGAGTTTGCATGTTCTCCCCGTGCCTCCAAATTGTCCCTAGGTGTGCTTGTGAGTGTGGACGGTTGTTCGTCTCTGTGTGCCCTGTGATTGGCTGGCAAGCGGTCCAGGGTGTCCCCCGCCTACTGCCCAGAGCCAGCTGAGATAGGCTCCAGCGACCCCTGCGACCGTTGTGAGGAATAAGCGGTCAAGAAAATGGATGGATATATGTCCAGAGACACTGATGATTTGCTTAAATTCACCTGGGCAAAACCTTATTTTCTTTGGCATTATGTTGTCTTCCATTTGAAAAAACTTTCCCATAAGAATGATAAATTTAAAATGTATAGCTGGTCAAGCAGCCTCTGCCAATTATCATTTAGATTTACTGTGACAAATATGAGCTGTCACAGGATAGAGGCCAGAGAAACAGGCTCGGTAAATGGCTTCAACTATGGTAAAGAACTGGCTTATCATGGAGGCGAGACATCATACTTGCTGTCTGTGACAAGTTCAAGCGTTGTGTTACACTTTTGTTTGGACCTTGTGCATTTAAAGAGAGGCTTCAACTTGGCAGCACAACTGTGCAGTTGGCTAGTTTTCTTACTTTTCTACCATTTAGATTTAAGTATCATGTATTTGTGTCGCTGGCTTTTTGGAACCATGTATGACACTTCAGGGAAACATGGAGACGCATAACCACATAAACACACACTTTGTGGTTGCTGTTTGTCGGTTTGTATTTCTCATGTTTCCCAGCTCTTTCAGTTGCTCCTGCCAAAGGCATATTTTCTATTAATCCCTTGAAATGATCAATGAGGAAACTATTTGCAAATAAAAGTCATGTTTCTGCCAAGTAGTAAAGTTCACTATGATATCCAATATACTGTGTAAGGTCACTGGTTTAAAGTGTATCATTATTTGACATTTTGTTCCAGGTACACAATTACAATGCATTCCGTTTTTTTCTGAATTGATTTGATTTGTTTTCCATACAAAATAATGGAAATAAAAATGACCTGTTCCAGTGGCAAACAGTCACCATCAGACATTTATTAATTTTCCAATCGATTCTGTAGTCTTGGGGCGAGAGGCAAAGTACACCACAGTATGTCGCGTGGGTTCATCAAGGCAAACCATCCACAGTCTCATAATCACATCATACATGGGGACAATGTTGAGTCTTCAATTAATTATATTTTTTGGAAAGTAGTTGTGATTGGAGCACCCGCAGAAGGCTTATGGAAGTCCAAGTAGAACCACCACATGTCACACAGGAGCAGGGATTCAAACCCAGGCCTTCCATTCTGTAAGGTGGATCGGAGGCTTACCTTGCTTTCTTTATAAGCATTTCACATTGCTCGGCAGAGAACCACCGCCATTCTACGTCACTACACACGGAATGCACGTAAATAACAATGGTGGGCGTACACCCAAAAAATGTTTCTACAATATGTATTAAAATTGAAATTATTTTTGAAAACTGCGATTGGCTGGTAACCTGTCCAGGGTGTCCACTGCCTACTGCCCAGAGCCATCTGAGATAGGCGCCAGCAACCCCCGTGACCCTTGTGAGGAATAAGCGGTCAAGAAAATGGATGGATGGATTATTTTTGAAAAATGAATCTCATAGTTTAGTAACAACCAAATAATTAATATAGAGCAAACTTGTCATGACAGCCGGGGTTCCTTTTAAACCTCAGAATTGTTAGGGCCCTCTCTGCTGTCTCCTCACATTGGGAAGTATTAATATCAATAAAACAGTCTAATCTTTGAAGATGAAATAAAATACAAAGGTGTCAAACTGTTTCTCTTTTCCCACCTATTTGAATTGTGTTGACATGATTCATTCTCTTGAAGTAAAGAAGCCACAAAAAGCAAAACACATTCAATTGATGCTTGCTGCTGTAGTTTTTTTGTGATATGCTGAAATCTCATGTGACATGATCTGCATGTGGTTCAAACTCTCAAGCTAAAGGAGGCATTGTTTCTCCATTAACCGGCGCACCACCATTCACTCAGGCACAGAAAAAAAACAAAACAAAACAAAAAAAACGAAAACAAGTCTAAGACCACAAAGACGGCACTCCAAAGTCCAAACTATTCAAGTTAATTCAATTCAAACAAGCAACAAATCATCAGCTCCATCAAACCTATAACGATTTACAACTTTTTCATTGGATTTTGACTGTAGGTCAAGCTATTTTGAGACAGACTCATTAGTTTGTTACCAATGCACTCACATCTTTTAAATTGAAACCAATTTTCCTATTCAAATTGTTTACCTATAATACATAGACAGATTCAACAGTAAATCATGTAAACATACATGTGTCAGAAAATCTTTTACTGGTAAACTAAATTTATTAGCGGAAATGTGGTTTTCTTTGCTTCATTTTGAAGATGATATAGTAAATAAATGTCAAATAAAGGCGGTGCTCATTCTTGCTTTGATGTTGCCTCACACAGATGAGACATATACAAATCTAATCTGAAGGGGGGGGGGGGGGGGGGGGGGGGGATGCTGAGGGAGTTTGGTGTTTCCATTGTGGTTAAATGTACCCCACGCCTACCTGAAAGTTAAGTAATCCAGATGTTAAAACCACAGGATTTGTGTGTTGTTCAAGCAGCTTGGAAAATGCACACTGCTTTCGTTAATGGGTCCTCTGTGAGGGAGAAGAGCAGTTCAGGGATGGAAAACAGGTTTCTGAAATGTGAGTGGAGACACCAAAAGTCTCCAAAACAATTCTCTACTGGAACTTCACCAAGAATAAAATGGATGCACAAGTGATCAATCATTGAAGGTGAGTTCTTTATTTAAAACCAATTGTATGCATTTGTGGCAGCGGTTATCTTCAAGAAGCTTTAAAAGTCTTTGCCATCGTCGTCACTGCCCGCCAATTCATGTTTCTGTCTCCCTTCATCATCACTTTGTCAAGCTGTCACTATCTACACAGGCTGAGGCAGTGAGGCATTGTTTTTTTTTTATTTCATACACGTCATGTGACACAATTGCAGTAATGGCTCTATGAATGGATATCACACGGAGGCTGTTCAGAGACACAAAGAGGCTGTCATTTCTTTGTGGCCATCACCTAAGCAGCATTTAATAGCAGATTGGACATTTGACAGCTCCGCTGCAAATGAAGCGATGATTTCTTTTTTTTTTTCTTCTAATATTATGAACACTTTGCAGAATCAGAAGAAATTAAGAATTTATTCTTTTCTTGGCAAAAAAAGAAAAAGAAAAAAAGTAACAACTCTGGGATGTCCGATACCACTTTTTTTTCAGATTGATACCGATACTCAGACCCTCAGTACTCACCGATACCGATACCAACTGCCGATACCAGTAGTACATTTTGACAAAAAAAAAAAAAAAAAATCACTAAAAGATATTTTTAAACATATTTCCTTTAATTTTGACAAAAAAAAAAACAGCACAATCACTCTTCAATAGGCTCAAAATAATTGACAAAAATGGGCTTTTAGTTTAAGACTCACAATTTTGAAGTATTTCCAAACCGGTGACGTTTTGGTGAAAAACTCCTGCAAGCTAGCGCCAGTTACAGGCAAGGAGGACTCACTTAACATCTTCCCCCTCTGCCTCGGTCGCTTGTACTCGTCTGCGTCACGAGTACTCGAGTACTTGAAAAAAGGCTGGTATCAGCCCAATACCGATACCTGGTATTGGTACTCGCCCATCCCTAGTAACAACATTAACCAAATTACTCTTCGCTGTTCACCATGGAAAGGGTGTGTGCACGGCGGCTGGCAACATGCGCCGATTAATATTTATCAACCGGCTCGAAAATGGACCCAAAATTCCGATGGCCAGTCCGCCCCTGGTGTTAGATGTATGTTCTCTGCTATGTATGAACCTGTATAACGCTGCGTTCTGCAGTCCCCTCGAGGGCTGCAGCTATCAAATATGTTGGTATTTGGATATCTTAGTGAACATTGTATCGAATAATCAGGTATTCGGATTACGCTGTGGCGCACGCTGCCGGGATCAATTTCAAAATAAAAGCATTGGTTTTCACATATTATTTGGTAAGGTAAAGTTTATGTTAAAGTTGTCCTCACTGATCAAATTTTGAATGTATTATGAGTAGAATCAAGGCTTTTTGGTTAACACTGCCTCCAGCGAGTCTCATAACCATCCACTTACCATGTAGGCAGGCCAAGTTTGCCAGATACTTTCAAATATATGGAAGTGGGCATATATGCCTAGTTCAAAAAATTGGCACTTGCACAGATTCTTACCAAATGGGTCAATTTTCATCATATGTTATTAAATCACCATTTACAATTTTGTGTAGTTTAGTTTAACAACTGTGTTGTGTAGGCCCCAAAATATTGCACTGTGTACTATAGACAACCAAACAAAAATGATCTCTTCTGAATGTTAAAGATGAACAATTAAGACTTATCTTGACAGAGAATGGTTGGTTCAGTAAGTGACCCTTGTTGATGCAGCTAAAAAAAAAAAGAAAAAAAAAAGTCAGCTGTCATGAGCTGACAATTTCCAGACGGTATGTCTGCTTGAAGGATTTCATCGTTTGCCGCCCTGCTTGTTCATGTGAAAAGTGACAAAAATTGTTGTACCAAATTGGAAAGAGAGCTTGAAATAGAAACTAAAACCAGAGTGTCATAGTTACCTTAGCATGTCTACACAAGCAAAAACAGTAGAAGGTGATGTAATCTTGGCAACAATTAGGTTACAGAAATGGCTGCTTTTTCAACTGGATAATGTTTTCCTAATACAATACTCTATTATCAGAAATATACCTGGGTGGTACTATTTCCCTTTTCTTTACTCTTGATCTAGGCTATGTATAGAGGCTAATACTGGTAAGTCTATGTCTTCAAACTGGCGACCAGTTCAGGGTGTACCGTGCAAACATATAAATATGGCATTAAGTGCTCAGAGCTAGTTAGCACATGAATTGGTCAGTTGTGTGCGTCGGTTGACAAGCCTCTTCCCTCTTCTCATCCAGCTGACGAGACACATGTGGTCAATGTGATGCCCTCTGCACAGTGTGTGTGTTCAGCATGTGTGTTGGCTTCATTGACAGATTTGCCGTCTGCATCCTCAGTGTTTTGTGTGAGAAATTTGCATACTTGTCAAGATGTACAAGAGCTAAATCCAAACAAAGACACTGTCAGAGACATGTTTAGCATTTTAAATGTCTTCCAGTTTCATAAGTGAGCATTACCGTCTTATGATAAACATTGTATAGTTTTACGTAACTGTTGATGTTTTTGTGCATATAGCAGCTATTTGTTTGAGTCGGAAATGTATAATTCCAAGAATTTCCCATAGGCAAAACGCTTTGCAATGTATTGAACATTTGTTTCCCATCCGGTCCCAGACACAACCCACTAAAGAGGAACAATACCGCTGGCTTATAAACGTTAGCCCAACAGTTCGTGAGGCATTTTAATTTTAGTGGAGGTCTTAAGAGTCACGGCTCAGAATATCCATCCATCCATTTTCTTGACCGCTTATTCCTCACAAGGGTCGAGGGGGCTGCTGGCGCCTATCTCAGCTGGCTCTGGGCAGTAGGCGGGGGACACCCTGGAGTGGTTGCCAACCAATCGCAAGGCTCAGAATATATGTTTCAAGAAAAAGTAGTATTTCTTACTGTGAAGTAAGCAAAACTGTCTGTGCAATCCCAAAATAGAATGTATAATTGGAACACAATGGGTTCCCTTTAATTTATGACCAATTTAAATGTCTAGTGTTTACACTGAGGTGCAGCTCTCATATGTGGACACTGGACAAGAACTCAGTACATCCCTGTACATAGATGTGGGAATAAAAAAAAAATGCTATGCTTCATTTTGTTATCAGAGAGAAATTTGCTGTTATACAGTATGCTGTTAGTGCGCTGAGTGGATGCAGCTAAGACTGACGCACAGTCTCTCTGTAATGCTTTTTGGCTGAACGCCACTCCAGCTGCAGTCCTGCTAGTCAGGATGTTGCACACAAGGACCCCGGAGATTCTGCACTTTCACTGCCTACCGTGCCAACTCAAACTGAGTTGCTCTGCTGCAGGGAATTTCACATTAAACTGTTAAGTTTGCGCTGGAGTCAGCTCGTTTGCACTTGGGGGTTACTTTCTATACATCAAGCTGTTGACTGCATTTTCACCATTTTTGTTGTTCAGTTGAGTGACTTTAGCTGGTGGTTGGTGTGCTACACCGCTAAGCAGTGCATGTTTGTTTCGTTGTAGGCAACAGTGGGGTGTAGGGGAACAATTGGGGGAGTTTAAAGGACTACTTTAAACAGCACGCCAGCTGTGAGTGCAGGGGAAGACGGGGACATTGTTCATTCACTACCCTGCATAAAAAAACAAAAAAAACAAAAACAAAAAAACACACCTTTGGTCACAGGTAACCTTCTTAATACTTATTGTGGGAATGCTGAAAGCATCCCACATATGTTATTCGGATATTTAGTCTCCTCACTTATTTGCAGAGAAACAAGTCCCACATAATACTTCCGATTTACACCGTTCAAATTTCAACCTGCTTAAAAAATTCACGCCTTCCGGGGTATATATATCATCTGATTCCACATTACTTACAGTACTCGCACAATTTAACATTAAATATCAACTTTTCCCCATTCATTTTCAACGGGACTGACATTAAGCTTTTTTTTTAAGTCCCACTTTCCATGCCCACTTCCATCCATTAAACAGATCATAATTACAAGCTATATGATACTGCTCAGTGGCGCACTTGGTTAAGTGCATTGTCCAGTAACCAGGAGGTCCCAGGTTCAAATCCCACCTCTGACTGTATGTTGCAAATATATCCATGGCAATTATGCTTACTGATATTACTGTATACCAACTGACTATCATTTCAGGAAATCCATTACAATTTCACTGAAATTAGTAAATGCAAGTTGGCTTTCATCAGATGGTTGTTTTTAAAATAAATATACCATTAGCCATGAGTTTGAACAAGGCAAGATATCACAATCGTTAGAGCGTTTTCTTCACCATGGAGAACCTGGGTTCAAACCCCGCTTGGAACACATTTTAGTTAATTTGATGGTTTGATACCAACTGACTGTCTTTTCAGGAAATGGATTATAATTTCTCTGAAATGATTAAATCCCACCTGAGACAGATTGCAGTTCAAGTTTTCTTATTCATTTATCTTTCAACTTCAATTAAACTTTGCAATTTTCACATAATATATCTTTCAATTTACTTCATTAGCATTCAGCTATTAGCATTCAGCTTTCAGCATTTCCAAACAATTTGTCCAGAAATTGCACTTAGTCTAGTCTACAGCTGCATTGAAACTGATTGATCTGTTGGATAAGAATGGAAGCACATAGTGAAAACACAGACTCACAATTCAGTTTATTTTTCCTATTCAATTCATGTGTATATGTGAAAAGACAAGCAAACACATTCATATTTTACATTATATGAATTGGGAAACATTGCTATAACAAAAATGCAGCAGTGTTTTAAAGATAGTAGTCAGTTTCTCCATTGTTTCCAGTCATATTTACTTACAACAAGTAATTTGGCTTCCACAATACGGTCCAGAGCCAGTAGTGAGTCACCGTGTCAAATATGAAACATTAAACCCACTTCAACCTGGATGTGTTTCCAGACTAGGTGTGGATGGATAGATTTAAGGCTTTTCATAAATGTACATAGAGCAATTGTATCCAATTGAAAAGTCATTTGTTTGTTTTGGAAGTGATAAAAACAAGAACCATGTCAGACTCTCTAAAGGGAAATACAACTTTATAAACCTCTCTATTCATGCCTCTGGAGATCAGTTAAAAGTTTGATCTGGCTTAGGGCCCATAGACATGTGCTTCTTCACAATTTTATGGTTACAATATTTTTCAAACAAAAAATATTTTTTTATACATAGACTTGTTATACAATTGCATTTTTAAATGTGCCTTGGCTGACTTATTTGCCAATGCAGATGTATAAGCCATTAAAACGAGTCCTGGTTAAATGTATGGGGACGTGTGTGCGTGTGTGTGCGTGCGTATGCCTGCAGTTTACAGGATTTAGGGTCCTATCTCCTGTGAGATTTTCTGTAATTGCTATGTTGTCGCTAAAGCCAGACATCCACGGAGAAATTCACCCCTCAAGATTCAACAGGACCCAGCTGGGACAATGATGAGCACAATAGTTCTTTAATGCATTTGTGTGAATGTTTGCGTGGTGTTGTGGCTTGTCGTGGTGAAATCTTTTAATGTGGTGAACAATCACCACTGCAAACTGCTTGTTCGGTGATGAGTGTTTCTTCAGAACTCGACTTCTGGTCTGCAGAATTTCCAGGAGCATTTGTTTGTGTGCTGTATAAATTGCATCAACCCACCTATTATCCGAATAGCTAGACAGATACACTATATTTACATATGTATACTGGGGAAAGAAAAAAGAAAACAATCTGATACACTCCACAATTTAGGTGGGCATGCCATCCAAATTCTATACTAAAAATGTTATGTCTTGCCATATTTTTAAATAGTCATGGGCATGTTTTTTTTTTTTTTGACAGTTAAAAATCAGTAATGTACACCCTAAAACTGATTTGTCAAAAATAACACAATTGTAATAATAAATAAATAAATAAATAAATAAACCGACATGCTACTTGGTTCATTTTGACCCAACTTTGTGTTGTACAAAAAATGTTGGCATTATACAAAACAATCAAGAAAGTTGGGTCAGACAGTCCCAGGTAGCAGGTAGGGCCATTCTTGACCAAAATTGGGTTTCAAGTTTAAGTTTTAAGAGTGTAAATTAAATAGTTGAGTGGGCTAGTGGGTAGTCACTGATAAGGATAGTGAGCCTTTGTTTCATGCTGGTGGGGTGGGTTCAATTCCCACACATTGAGGAAGGAGTACGTGTGGATAGCTGATTGATCTGACCAATCAAAGGAGGGCTACTTGGTAGCTTTATTTTTGAGAGAGAGAGAGCTTGTGTGTATGTGTGTAGGACTGAGGTGGTTTGAGATTAAATGCTTTCCTTCATGCTGACCCTTTTCTCAACCATTCGGTGGGTAAACAGTCTGCTGACATCCTGACACTCCACCACGACCCTGATCAAAGTCAGGGATGATCCTTCATGGATAGGCACGTTAAGGTCACAAAAGTGACCATATCTTAACTTTCTCGTTAACTTTGTCTCTAACGTCTTGTTTACGCTCTTATCTACATCAACGTACAAACTATCACTTCCTCACTGGGGGTCAATGTGAGATTCTTGGCAATAATTAGTTTTCACATTCATGACAGCAGTGGAAGGTGAATTCACCGCATGGCTTGGATTTGCAGTCACCAGATAATGATGAGCTTTTTGGGAAAAAACAAACAAACATTATTGCTTTGGGTAGACAAGAAATTCCTGCCTCAGAAAGTGGTGGAGCAGAGTAGCTTGGAAACTAGCCACCAAGCTAATTTCTGAGGCGTGGCCAACCTATCCAAAGAGCGGAAGTTATGTCATTTGGGAACATCCTACATATTTTGACCTAGTGTAGTTGCTATAATTGGTAAACAAATATACTGTAGCCGACATCGTGTAATCACATTCTTACCGATTAAAGTTGTTTCATCGTAGTCGCAGAAAATAGCGTGAAAATGCCACGGAGAAATACGAAGAAGAAGAATACGTCACAGCAAATAAATAAATTTGATTGCAAGGTTAAGCTGAACAGCAGTCAATGGCAACCTTTCCAGACACACTTTCAGGAAAGTGTGTGTGGCTTGTCAGGCTAGAATCAGAGACTAACCATGCTTGGATATGTATGAGTCACTGAAACATTTTAATTATAAAAGCCAAACACAGGGTAATAATAGTGCGGGCATGTGGGCTAAAATTTGCATTACAGTTGATAAGCACACAAATGTATACAAGGATAGAACAGGAACAAATAGATATGTAAAGGCAACAAAAGTTTGCGTGTGTGGGTGTGGGTGCCTGCGTATGGAAACCTGCCACTTCAGCCAGTTTGTGTGTTCTGACACCATAGCGAAGATCTCACCTACAAATGATGAGTGTCTCCTCACAAACTTATGGTAAGTAGAAACCAGTAGAGTTTGGGATTTAAAGTAGTGTTGCAAAATAAGGTTAGGGTTTCAAAGTAGGGTTTCAAAATAGGGTTAGGTTTAAAAGCATGGCTTCAATGTAAATAAAAAATAATGCCTATTGCAAAAAGGCAATAATCCACACTGATTAAATCCTCTTCTTGCGGGAAGAAATTAAAATGGTGACAATCTTTGTCGTCAAGCAAGTAAAACAGTTACTCAATAAACATCCTTTAATTATGTAAATGCCGCAAGTCGCTCATAACAATGTGCTAATCTGAAGACAAAGGAAGACAATAGATAAGATTAACACCAAAATGACAGAGTGAAAATTAGCAGGATGGACCTCCAGTTGTGTTCTCTGCCTGACAAACACACTGCTCTGTAATGGTTATCTGCAAATGAAGAGGGAGGTGGGAGGTCTAGAAAATGGAGGCGAGGGTGATAAAGAATCGAGGCCTTGTTGACAGCTTGTTGCTCACTGGGCCAGACTTTGTCTCGGAGCCCAGCTCAAGAAATAGTGTTGACGTGTCCTGTTCTTTGAAGAGACAGCTTGGTTCCTGTGTCATGGTCGTTGGCTCAGAGAGTAAAGGAGTGTTTCTTGCAACCTCCAAAGGTCGCAGACGTATTCAGACTCGTAAGTAGAATTACAGAACAGAGACTTGTGTAAAAAAAAAACAACAACAAAAAAAAACAACAACAACACAAAACTCTTAAGGCCAAGATACACCAATCCGATGTAGGCCAAATGTGACCGACGTCTACCCCCTGTGGCGTCGGCCCAGACATTGGCATGTCACGTAGAAAAATGACGTAAATTCACACCGCTCCGACCCCGACTATTACGTAATTCTCCTCCATACCATCAGCGGGGGTAGTCATTATTCCTAAAGGCAACCGGAAACCTCTTTACGGGGGCGGGATATAAACAATGCATACCAGTTACTTTTTCTCTCACGATGTTCTCCCACATGAATGAAACCCTCCGCCTTTTTGCACAATATATAAAAGTAAATCCTACCTGCTATATCCATTCGTGTCCCCATGTAATGCCACAGTTTGGCTTTCATACCTTTGCCAGTATACCCTTTAACGGTAACAGACCCGTCACCAGAAAGAAATTGTAGGGGGGGCATTACCTTCTTTTGGGGGGGCACACTTTATCAACCTAAATCTAATGTTCATCAGGTTGAACAGCGGCATTGTGACAACTGCAAAAGTGTTCAGAAATATTTTCTGTCACTTAAAAGCGGCAGTTCGTTCTGAAATCTAAAAGACAAACTGAAAAAAATATGTGTAGTTCATTTTGCATTTATTCAACTCAAAAGTTCATTTGAAACAAATCCACTCTTCACTTCTGTAAACAACTATGTCCGAATGAATGACTCTGTGACCCAGGGCCGGCCCTACATGATTTGGTACCCTAGGCGAAAATGTACATGGTAGCCCCCCCCCCCCCCCCCCCCCCCAAATCCCATAAAAAAACACACACACAAAAAAATTATAGATATATTATATTTAATAGCACACCACACAATAAATACCAAATTCCACAAACAAATAAAAAATAAGAAAAATAACAGAAGTACAATGCAATGCAACTTTTTATTGCAATTTTTGCAAAATGACAGTATTTAAAACCTCAAAATGTTTTCACTATGTACATTAATAATTGTGTAAGATACAAAAAATAGTAAATGTATCAATATACAAACTTTGATATATCGTAAAACTTTGGCAATAAGGTGATTCACAGATAATGTGAATAGTGTGCAAAAAAACTTCACTAAATAACTTAGGAACATAACGGCAAATACTTAAAATAGTGCACGCCGGGACCTCCTTGCAGCAAAGGCATCAATTGGTGCGTCAAAGGATAGCTACCTGGATACTTCTTGATTGATGCTGATAAGTGCCACTCTAGTTAGCCGTTCTTGTGACATGGTAGACCTTAAATAGTTTTTATTAGTTTAAGCTTGGAAAAGCATCTCTCAGCTGATGCTACAGTCACTGGTATGGTAGCGGCCACTCTGAGTGCTACCCACATGTTGGGATAGATTTCTCTAAGTTTTTTCTCCTCTAGAAAAACTAAAAGTTCCATGCTTGACATATTGGATTTTGGCTAGGTAAGAAATGACTGCATCTCTGCTAAGAGTTTTTTTTTTTTTTTTTTTTTTTTTTTTAATTTATTAGAGTACATATTGCACAAATAAGTAGACCCCGAGAAAAAGGCTTGTTAATTCCAGGCCTAGCAGACATGTTGCTACCCATAACAGTCATGGAGCTCATAGAAAATACTAGATGTAGTCGTTTTTGTTGTGGGTTGCTTTTTTTTTTTTTTTTTTTGCATTAGTTAATTTGATTAAATTGAAGATTTTGTAATCTATGCATCCTATTACAACCTTACTTTCATGTTGTGAGTCAAGTGCGTATTCTACAGAAAACATTTTGTCAATATTTTGGAAATTGTTCTTATGTTTTTTGAGATATTGAACATCCATCCATCCATCCATCCATCCATTTTCTTGACCGCTTATTCCTCACAAGGGTCGCGGGGAGATCCATCCATCCATCCATTTTCTTGACCGCTTATTCCTCACAAGGGTCGCGGGGGGTGCTGGCACCTATCTCAGCTGGCTCTGGGCAGTAGGCGGGGGACACCCTGGACTGGTTGCCAGCCAATCGCAGGGCACACAGAGACGAACAACCATCCACACTCACAAGCACACCTAGGGACGATTCGGAGCACCCAATTAACCTGCCGTGCATGTCTTTGGAATGTGGGAGGAGACCGGAGTACCCGGAGAAGACCCACGCGGGCACGGGGAGAACATGCAAACTCCACCCAGGAAGGCCGGAGCCTGGACTCGAACCGGAGTCCTCAGAACTGGGAGGCGGACGTGCTAACCACTCGACCACCGTGCCGCATTCGCGGGGAGATATTGAACAAAATCTTTACATTTTTCAAAGGTGGTATACTCATATATGCTGAGCACTGTACATGATGCAGCAATAGCTGATATAACTGAAATAGTCACCTGGATCTAGAAGATCGAGCTTTGTGTCACTCAAAGTACTGCTGATTGGTGCTTGACTGGCTGTTGCTTCAGCTGTACATTAAACAAAATACATCACTTCAAATTATTTTGGTGTTAAAGCAGGGAAAACAAATCCATTTGCATTATGATAGAATACAATGTCAGAAATTATGGCTGTTTGTATTAAATGCACCATCCATGCACTTACATTCAGTAGCCTTTGGTGAAGATGACACTGAAGGATTGTTTACCACAGCTTCTGCAGGTGCTTGTTTTGGCTGCAAATATTTGGGGGGGGGGGCTACTGTTTATCAGCATTAGTCACGTCCTCTTCTTGCCTCGTGCGCTGATTCTCTAGCTAACAGCCAATCACAACGATCAAATGCATACATGTTGAATTTTCTGGAAACACTCTCCTCCCGACATATTCCAACTCGATCCGACTTTACGTCTCATCAGTGTAATTTATACACTGATCAGAAGGCGCATGCCATCTCTCGACGTCGGATTGGTGTATCTAGGCCTTTTATTTACCATATTTTTTTGGACTATTTACATTTTTTTTTACATAGTTTGGCCAGTCCTATAGGCGCCAGCACCCCCCGCGACCCTTGTGAGGAATAAGCGGTCAAGAAAATGGATGGATGGGTGGATGGCCAGTCCTGCGACTTATACTCAGCTGTGGTTTGTCTATATAAACGTTAAAGCACCGACTTGCACCCAAAATCCTCGTTCCCTAGGCCCTGGGTGCGTTCAGAAATTCACTCTGACACCTTAACACCACTCAGTGTGTTTGGAGAGGCAGATCGTGCTCTCCTCCCATTAATTTCCGAATGCAGCCCATATTATAAACCAATTAGCACCTTGTGCTTGAAATGTTTACATCTTGCACCGCTCGACGCACTGGGCACACTCAGTCCCCAGTTGGAGGGGCACATTGGCAATCCTTTTTATCCGGAATAACCAAATGACACACTTGAACAATGCTCTGAGCTTCATAAGGGATGGAGTGAAGCTCTGACTGCACCACTCATCATGTTGACGGTAGTGAACAAGTTCCAGTTGGATTTGAAACTTGCGATACTAACAATGGAGAACTTTTTCTTTTTAGTTGAAAATGGCTTATCTTAAAACTAGATTCCTGGTCGGTTATTTGCACCTTTTGGGCTGTAAATCTTGTTTTGGTGAAAGCCAAATACAAAACTAGCGATACGTCACTCATTAGTTGCCATGACTACTACTTCTTCTTCCACTTCTTCTACTTTCTTTTGGCAGTTCTTTCGCAAAGCCAGAAGTCCAGTATCTGCATGCTAAAGTAGGTGGTGGTAATGAACCAAAATTATTTGCCAACCACCATCAGAAAGTTGAAAAAAGACACAGCAAATAATTCTCAAAAAAATTGTGTCATTGTGGGGAATATCATGTTTTTCGCAATCTGTTGTATCATAGCAATGTTGCTGTCCATGTTTTTCTTTTTTGTTTTTTGTTTTTTTTAAGATCTCAGCAGTTGCCTCTATCTCTCTTACCTCTATATATTTTTGACGTTGGCTCATCTATTTGGTTTTAAAGAGCCTATTTAAACAAAGTAAGGCATAGGAAGTACAGATATCTGTTTTAAAATGTAGGGAGTAAAGGTAAGAAAAAAAAGAAGATACAACTAAACACTCAAACTAAAGGCACTTGAAAAATATATTTTATTTTAAGTACAGTTACAAAATATTTGCACTTCACTTCCTAGTACTGGCCACCATCCAGTTGTTATAAGGGGTTTTGTTGGATCAACATTTCTGTGCTCATTTGACACATTTCTCAATTGTCAATAATGACACAGGGCAATATAATAGGATTAATGTATAAAATGTGTTCATGACAGTGTCGGAATGTCATTTGACAACAAGATGGTATAAATGTAGGCTACTTGGGAATACACTTCACTCCATAATGGACTGAACTATACCAAAACGGGTGCTTTATTTATGAAGGGAATGAACGGATTTATTTGACACGGAAGCTCAGATCCTTCATTGTGTGCAGCAAGATGTTTGACATATTCTACCAATTTGTGATAGCAAGGGCCATTACTTCATTTTGTCTGATGACGGAGCAGCATCAGTGCCAGGGACATTGAGCAGATGAATAAACTTGTTAATTCCATTCACTATTGATTTAAATACCAACTCTCAACTGTGTGTGATGTAACTTTTTTTTTTTTACCCAAAAAAAAGAGGGGAAAAAAGCCATCCATTTTACCATTTTACATGACATGTGTTTTCATCAGGTGACAGGTCAACAATAAATCAGTCTCAGGGAACATATAGACAACTTCTCATATTGACATTCACACCAACACGCAACTTAGAGTCACAGGTACGTGGGAAGCATGTTTTTGGAACGTGAAAAATAGCCTGAGTACTTTGAGAAAACCCACATAAAGGAAAATATGGTAACTCCACACAGGGATGTTTCAACAGAGATTAAAAACCAATGACAAACCTTACAAACACACGTGTAACCAACTTGTTCTCCTGTCATACATTGCTTCCGTTACTTCGAACTTATTCTGAGACCTATTGTCATTTGCTCAACATTATTCACATGTAGTCAGTCCCTCATTGTGTGTTTACAATTTACAAAATTTATATGTATAATAAAACAAAGAAAGGCTCCAACTTATTTGAGCTTGAGCATTGCTCCTTCTGTAAGCTACCACAAATTTTTTCTCAACTATACCTGTCTCATGTTTTCTTCCAGAGTGCCCGCCAGGTTGGTTGGATTTGTACTGCCGTTGCTGGTTGGCGAGAAACCCAATAGGGGTTTTATATTAGCGGGCTCTGAGTGAAACAGTCAACATCAGTGTTTCAGGGAGCAGTGGAGTTTTAACACCTACTGTAATGCACGCTTCAACTTCCTGCTTTGGATTTCATCTAGGCTTGAGACACACACACACACCCCTACAAACACAATTTTCGCCTCTTCTTGTCCTTTTGCAACTACTCAACAATGATTACTGTACTATTTTGATGAAAAGATAAAACGGAGTACGCCACACCTCTTGTGAGAAACAGGCACATGTGTGCAGTTGGCTCAAAGTCTTCAGTGAGTCTTGTTGTCATTGTTGGAGCACACATGGGTCATTTAAATTCCCCCCTGAGCAGCCATGTCTGGCAAACACGCACACACACATGTGCCATCTGTTATCAGGATGTCTTGACCTATCATACCTGCCTGTCGTCTCCAGCTGCTGTCGAAGTAAGTTCACTGATAAAACTGATGGCTTGTGAGGTTATTAAGCCAGCCACACAGATATAGACATCACCCTTTTCTGCATGACACAGTCTGGCAAACTTTACTAAACCTAATGACTATTCACCATCACGTTCTATCAAAATATCTGAAAAAAAGTTGTAAAACAAATGAGTTGTGTAAAAAAACAAAAAAACAAAAAACAAAAAAAAAACAAAAAAAAACAAAAAAAAGAAAAAAAATGAGTGTAAGAAGCAAATTGCATTCACTTAAAAAAAAATCCTGTTTTTCTGACTAATTTTTGGGGGGCGCTTTGTTCTTTGGAAGCGCTATATAAATAAAGATGACTTGACTTTTTTTTTATTTTTCTGTTTTACTGAATATTTTTTTTTTCTTGTCAGAAAAAATACTCAGAAAAACAAAAGTTGGTGCTCTGTTTTTTGGAATGTTTTTTTTCTTTCTGTTTCTTCTTTTTTTTTTAAATAATGTTTTTCCCCCTGTTTGTCAGAATAATTTTCCGTTTTTTTTCTGAGTAATTTTTCGTCCTGTTTTTCTGAATAATTGTTTTCCGTTTTTCTGATTTTTTTTTTTAAATGACAGAAAAACAGAAAAAAAATCAGAAGAACAGAAAAAAAATACAAAAAAACAACAACCTCCCCCCAAAAAAATTTGTCAGAAACAAACAGGAATTTTATTTTCCAAGTGAATGCAATATGCTTCCATACATACCTGTATTAATCTTGTTTAAATTCATTCACTGAGGAAGTATAAGCAATAAAATGTACTGTAAATCTACACTCAAAAGTTAAAATATAGCTTTATGTACATAAGTTAAATTTGAGTTATTTTAAGATTTGTATCATTGTGGTTGTAGTTTGTGGAGAATTGGATTCTCGCTCTAATCTGAGTTTGTACATAAATCCGAAAGCTAACCTCCGCAAACACCAGGGACGGCTCCAGCATGACTAAAATGGAGCTTGGCCGATACATGAGGGGCCGAGAAAACAATGTATAAAATATATATTTCAGGATAACAAATGAAATGCTGGAGGGGCTTAAATAGGGGCTACACACATTTGTGACAGTACTCTAGCCCTCCCCGGTGCAGCAAAGTAATAAATACAGAAACTATTTGTATGAAAAAATATTGCTAGGCCATAAATATAAAGCAGATAAATGAAAAGCATGAAATTTTTCTGCGTTAACTACGCAAGCCTCCATATTCTTTCACCGCTGTACAAATGACCTCATTGGGCACATTCATATCCTTGAAACATGGTATGGCGTGACCAGAAACCAGAAACTGTTCAATTGAAGGTTGCTCTTTTTTAGTGTTTTTTCTTGTTTGTAATTGAGCTGTGGTTATATCCCAGGTTAATGTTTGTTTGTAAAAACGTTGTCAGTGACACTGATAATGTACGAGCCCAAGAAGGATTCTTCTCCCCTTAAACTCTGTGGTCACATGGACGGAAAGGGAGCACAAACAGGAGAGGAAGTGGACGACACAGCTTGGAGGTGGGTGGCACTCCTCTGTGACTCTCAGTAATAAAAGTCCAACCCCATTTGAAAAGGCCCATTGTGGCTTCACTCTATTTTTCCACAAGGGTAACATTCCTCCCAAATTGGACAAAAGAATTTTAATGGGTCGACTAATGGACTGTGATTAGATAGCAAGTGAGGGAGAGGGACGGAGAGAGAGAGAGAGAGAGAGAACGAGAGAGAGAGAGAGAGAGAGAGAGAGAGAGAGAGAGAGAGAGAGAGAGAGAGAGAGAGGAGAGAGAGAGAGAGAGAGAGAGAGAGAGAGAGAGAGAGAGAGAGAGAGAGATTGATCAGGACATTTTGGGGAGTGCTGAGTAGTGTGGGGGTCTAATGCTATGATGGGGTGCTTGAATTCCATCCATGTAAAATGAGGGGGCGATGGGCCAGGAGATTACCCCATTTACCTGCAACCTTTGAGGGGGAACGAGAGAGATGAGAGTGTGAGGGGCGTTCTGACGCGGAGGTTTGCTTGCAAGTGTGGGACACATGGGATTCTGCTCTGTATACATGGGGACGGCTTTTGGTTCAGTATGCTTGAAGTGGTTTGATTACTCGTTTAAAAGGAGGAGTGCAAGATCTTTTTTTTTTTTCTTAATTTCATTTTTTCTTTCACAGATTTGAAACCGTTCCCATCATAACAACATGTCTGTGACATGCTAAGGATCAAGAATTATACTTAACGGATACAGCAGTTCAACTCTGTGTACATCGCCAAACGCAATACACCACGTTTCCAGTCTCCACACTTCTTCGCAGAACAATCATGCGTCACTAATCAGATGCTAGCATAATATAACGCTATCCCACAACACCCAATGCAGCTCTGCTTACTTTGCATCCTACAGCAAGCACCCACAGAGATTCCACTGCATTATCACTTGTGCAGCATTTCATCACAAAGCTGTCACGTTACGCAATTATTAGCTTAGCGATGTGGCGCATGAAACTGGCATTCACACGTATCTGACAGCTTAGGTGACGGCAATTTAGCTGAGCATTTTTGTTCGATTATATTCAGACGCTATTATTGGTAACTCTTTTAGCTAAAGCTTATCTATGCTAACACAGCGACTCTGATCATCTTTTGGCTTTATCAAAACAGCTTGCTGAGAAACATTTTCAGAAATAGGCTGATAGAAAAGATTTACCCGTTAAAGATTAACGGGCGGCAGAGCTATCGCGAGATGCTGTGACAATCGCGAGACCGGTAGTGAGACTGGGAAAATCTAACATGGCGGCGCCCTGCTGCTAAAATAGAATTAGCTTTATATTTCTAATTAAACCCGAATTTAACGACTAGATAAATTCGATTTTTTTCTTTTCTAAGAAAGATCGGAAATATTATCCAGTGTGGACGACCTCGAACGCTTTATTGACAATTATTTTTATAGCTGCGCGATGGATGATCTGATGGCTAGTCGTGATAAAAAGGAAAAATGACTCGTCAACAGATACGGATGATTTAGTAACCGCTGACGTATCGGTGAGTATGCTGGATTCCATAAATAAAAAACTTGACGTCCTCTGTCTTATCCGCGAGGACGTCAAAGAATTAAAGGCAAGTTTGGAATTCGTTAGCCAACAGGTAAGCGATCTCCAACGAGATAATCCGAGCTACACTCCTCTCTCGTAGCTGTCACAGCCGAGTTGGAGACGATTAAAAAGGAGAATAAAATGCTAAAGGAAACGGTCTTAGATGTTCAATCCCGTAGTATGCGGGAAAATCTAATATTTTCAGGTATATCCGAAAATACCCCAGATAATCCAGAGAGCGAGATAAAAAAATTTATGACATTATCGCTAAAGATCCCTCAGGAGACGGTAAATAATATCTCTTTTCACCGTGTACACCGGCTCGGAGCTCGTAAGGGCAATAAGCCCCGTCCTATTATTGCTAAGTTCGAACATTTTAAACATAAAGAATTGGTAAAAAGTAAAGGACGGAAGCTCAAAGGGACATCTTTCGGGATGAATGATCAATTCCCAAGAGAGATAAACGAGCGGCGAAAAGTACTGTTTCCTATAATGAAACAAAATAGACAGGAGGGTAAACGGACTTCGATGGTCGTTGATAAATTATATATCGACGGCCAGCTATTCCGAAACCCAACCTCGACCCCTTGGCTGTTCTAACTGATAATTGGTAGAGCCGAGTATTGTGTGATTATTTGACGTATGTATATGTATGTGTATGTATATGTGTATATATGTATATATATGTATATGTATATATATGTGTATGTATATGTATGTATATGTATGGATAATGGGTTACAAAACTGAGAATATGAATTTATATCATGTATAGGCTATATAATAATAATAATAATAATAATAATAATAATAATAATAATATAAAAATATATTCTTAAAAAAATAAAAAAAATAATAATCTCGCTTAGGTCACTATTTACTGGTGTATTGTTATGTTGAATCCCCCACAGATTTCCTTCACACTCACTTCCCCCCTCGTTTCTTCACTATTATACTTATCTACTTGTTATCTCTCTCTTTATATAAATTATATAAATTGCCTAATTACTCTTTTGCTATCCTACAATATGTTAATATTAATAAGCAGCTCATATAGATGTATACATAAGACTGAGTCTATATTGCTTGTATGCAGAAATTAGTTCTGGTCTCCTGGAATGTGTGTGGCGCTCGCTCCCAGGCAAAAAGAATAAAAATTTTAGACCATCTCTCAAAATTTAAGGCAGATATTTGTCTCCTACAAGAAACCCACTTACAAAAATCAGAAGAAAAATTATTTATAGATAAAAATTTTAGTCAAGTTTACTCTGCCTCCTATAATAGTAGACAAAGAGGTGTCTCTATACTTATACATAATAATTTATTCTTTACTCTAAATAATATAGTAACAGATTTAGAGGGCCGATATATTATTATCCAGGTAACTATATTTAATAAAGTATATATAATTGGTAATTTATATGCCCCAAATAATGATGACCCGGATTTTTTCCATGAATTTTTCTCTCGGTTACTCGATTTAGCAACAAATTCTACTATTATTATTGGAGGTGATTTTAACACGGTCTTAAACCCATTAATAGATCGTTCTAATAATACGATATATACAAGGCGATTACGATCCACTAAAGTAATAGATGAATATATGGAGGATTTTGGCTCAGCGATGGCTGGAGACTTCAAAACCCAACTAAGAAGGAATTTACTTTCTTCTCTGCGGTGCACCGATCATTCTCAAGAATTGATTTTTTCCTTACAAATAATTCTATTGTTGATAAAACTGCTATAAAAATACATTCTATAATTATAAGTGATCATGCACCAGTCTCCCTGACTCTACAAAGTGACTCTACCTTTAAACTACCCCCGATATGGCGTTTTAACATCTCATTACTGAAAGACGTAGAGTTTGATAAAAATTATTAGAAGGGAATGGGCAGATTTTTTGGAAATAAATGACTCTCCAAATATATCTCCATCTCTTCTCTGGGAAGCAGGGAAAGCGGTAATTAGAGGGAAAATTACATCATATTCAACTTATAAAAAGAAACAGGATCAAAAATTAGAAAAATACCTGAAAGATAAAATTAAACAACTAACGGATGAATATGCATTAAACCCAAATAATCAAATATGGACGGAACTACAGAATATAAAAATACAGTTAGATAACATGTTATCTAAAAAGACAGAGTTTATAATACAACAGTTGAAATATAAGAATTTTGAACATAATAATAAATCAGGTACATTTCTGGCAAATCAACTTCAACGGATTCGGGAAAAATCTCTTATAACGGCTATTAAAGATATAAATGGTGAATGCACACAATCACCAGAAGAAATTAACCATATTTTTTACAACTATTATCGAAATCTATACTCAGAAATTAATAGACTTAACCCTGAACATATTGAGGTATTCCTAAATAGCTTAAATATACCTCAGTTATCTACTGAACATAAAGATATTCTAGATGCCCCGCTTACTATAGATGAGTTGTATCGTGCTTTAGACAGTATGCCTAATGGCAGAGCACCTGGTCCAGACGGCTATCCGGCTCTATTTTTTAAACATTTCTGGTTAATGTTTGCTCCATTATTTCTAAGAGTAGTAACTGAAATTAAAAGTAAGGGTGATATACATCAAGATATGAATATAGCAGCAATTAAACTTTTATTAAAGCCAGAAAAAGACCCCACCCTCCCGTCAAGTTACGACCGATATCACTAATTAATACCGATATTAAAATTAGCGCTAAGGCCTTGGCATCTCGACTAGAGACAGTAATCTCGACAATTATTCATAGCGATCAAACAGATTTTATTAAAGGTCGTCATTCTACTAATAATATTAGGAGGCTCTTTAACTTGATTAGTATGTCACAGCGGTATGATAAAAAGGCAGTTGTTATTTCGCTGGATGCAGAAAAAGCCTTCGATAAAGTTAACTGGTCCTTCCTCTTTGCTGTCTTAAATAAATTCGGCTTCGGGGAGTCATTCATTCAATGCGGCTCAATATTATATGATTCTTCTAAAGCTACAGTTACTACTAATGGGATTACATCACAGAGTTTTACTCTACAAAGGGGTACAAGACAAGGGTGCCCTATGTCTCCTTTATTATTTGCTATATTTATTGAGCCGCTTGCATTAGCTATACGTCAGGATAGACGGATCCAAGGAATCCACTCCGGGACAATAGAACATAAAATTAATCTATATGCCGATGATACATTACTCTATTTAGAAGAACCTGCTATCTCGTTAGGGGAAGCATTTAACTTAATAACTAAATTCTCTCACTTATCAGATTACTCTATTAACTGGACAAAATCAACATTATTACCTATTACAGAAAATTCATGGAACCCTACAAGTCAGGATCCACACTACTCCTTTCCTACAGGTAATTTAAAATACTTAGGTGTTAAAATTTCACCTAAGCTAACTGAATTAACTTCTTTAAATTTTTTACCATTATTGGATAGCATCCGTAGTGACCTGGAGCGCTGGAATAATCTTCCGATCTCTTTAATAGGACGGATAGCTACTATAAAAATGAAAGTTTTACCAAAGATTAATTATTTATTTTCAATGATTCCATTTAAACCTACGTCTAACTGGTTCCAATCGCTGGACTCTGCTATCATAAAATTCTATTGGAATTTTAAAAAAAAGCCAAAATTAGTCTATCTACTCTTCAGGAAAGTAAATCTAAAGGAGGTTTAGAGGCACCAAACTTTATGTACTATTATATAGCTAATCAACTACAATATCTTGTGCTATGGACACAACCCAACAGAGATACTAACTGTTGGTTGGAATTGGAGCAGAAGGATTGTAATAATCTTAGACTGTTAGATTTACTCTTTATTACAAAATCAATAAAACGACATAATTGTTTTAAAAACCCAATGATAGCCGCCACCCTGACTGCCTGGTGGAAGGCATTAGAAATTACAAACTCCAAATTGGCGCCCTGTGGGCTCTCTCCCATTTGGCATAACCCCGACTTTCAACTTAATAATCAGTCGTTCCATTTAAGCTTATGGGAGCAGAAAGGAATTACACACCTTCATCATCTTTTCTCAGATAATAAGTTTATATCGTATACAAACTTGGTCCAAAAATATGAAATAAAAAACGGAAATTTCTTACATTATCTGCAAGTTAAAAATATGGTTAAGAAACAAATCCCAACACTTCAGGATACGCTCCAACTGCCTGTCTTAGCTAAAGATATTATAAAGCTTTCTCCAACAACAATAAAGAAAATATCAAAAATATATAAGTTATTTTTATACACAAATAAAACGTATTTACCGACTTTAAAATGGGAAAAAGACTTGTCTATAGTTCCGGAACCAGACTTTTGGACCCAAGTCTGTGAAAATGTATTTAAAATGACCAAACAGACAAATTTGCAACTTATCCAATATAAGATACTTCATAGAACATATATTACGCAATATATGATGAAAAAAATGGGACTCTCTGACTCCGACATTTGTCTCCAGTGCTCACAAAACACTGCCGATACTTATCTTCATGCTTTATGGTCATGTACTCCAGTGCTGCATTTCTGGACTAAAATCTTGGAAAAGCTCGCTGATATATTAAACTGTAGGCTTCCTTTATCTCCAAGATTGTGTTTACTAGGTGACTTAGCAATAACTGAGCTACCATGTAAACAATCTCAACCTATATTTATAGCCCTTACTATTGCTAAAAAAAATAATCCTCGTCAATTGGAAAAATAAACAATCTCTAAATATCGACCACTGGTTAAACTTACTAATAAATTATATCTCAATGGAAAAAAATGTCTGCCTTTTAATAAAAATCAAGTATCAAGATTTAAACAGATATGGTCTATGTACATAGAATATTTTAATCTTAATTTGGCAACTTAATCCTGCCTAGATTCTGCCTGTTAACGAGAGCCACCACATCGTTACAACTTCTGTTTTCGCTGCTTCTGTATTTGGTATTTTGTATCTGATTGTTTTTATTTTTATATAGTCAGGAACCTAGTTGCTGCTAGTGGGCTCGAGCATACCACACTATACGACACTATACTCACTAACTCCTTAAGATTTATTTCTAGTGGGCACTAAGCATCAACACTTGGTGTTACTGCATGCTAATTAGTCAATTTTCTTGATGCCGTCCCCCGTGGTCGGGCGGGGGTGGCTCTGCCCCCCACCCTCCCCCCCCGCCCGTTGTCTGCTCGGTAGCGGTTGCGTCTTGGCCGCTCCCTGGGCCCCCTGTGGGGTGCGATGTTGGGGTGCTTTCCCTGGTGCCCGGGGCGGTGCCGTCCCGGCGCGGTCCGCTGCTCCGTGCCCGGCGGCGCGGTTCGGGGCGGGTGGGCCTCTGGTGTGCTCTGTGGTTCCCTCTCCCCTCCCCCTTCCTCCCCGCCGTCGCCTCTCGGGTGGGGGTGCTGGGGGGCGGGCGTGCCACCTACACCCGCCGGGTTGGGTGAGGCCCCGCTGGTCGCTCCTCTTACTCACTTCACTAGTTTTGCACTATACACTTTGTAAATATACAAATAGGGCACACAACACATTTCTTGGTGGGGTGGGGAAGGGTGGAAACACCGTCCCTCATTTCCTTTTTTAATGCATCACACATATACATATTCATTTTTTGGGGGGGATGCGGGTGTATTGGAGTAGGGGAAATTTTTTCCCTCTGCTCCGACTCACCTGCTCCCAATTTTAATGCACCACACGCACACACTTGTATATACACTGGGTGGGGCCACATTCACGGTGTAAGGGTAGAGCTCGCCAGTCGGCGAGCTGGCGGACTCAGTAACAGGGTTAGGTGTCACTAGTACGCTGGCGTGACGACCGGGGCCTCTTCCCACCGGGCTCGGTGTTCTGGTGTTCCGCCTCTCCCCCGGTGCTTCCTCCTCTGCTTCCCCCCTCCCGCCGCTGTGCTCCTTTCGCACGGCTGGAGGTGGAGTGGGCACGTCTTCCCTCTCTGCGCCGCTGCCCGGTGCCGGTTTCCGGGGGTGGGGGGGGCTCGCGGGGGGCGGGGTTCGCGGGGGGGTTGGCGGTCGTCAGGGGCGGGGGAGGGCGGCTTGTTTGGGGAGGGGGGGGGGGGTGGTTGGAGGTATGGGTGGGTGGGGTGTTGGGTGTTGGGGGTCGGGGTGTGTTCGGGGGTTTGGGGGCCGGGGGTTGCGGGGCCTGGGTCGTGGCGGGTGGCGGGTTTGGGTGGGGTGCGGGGGGGTCGTGGGGGGATGGGGACTGGGGACCGGTGGGGAGCTGTGGGGGCCCGCCGGGCCTTGTTCTGCGGCCTTGGGCTCGGGGGTGTGGGCCGGGGCTGGGGCGGGGGTGTTCCGGGTGTCTAGGTCGGCTCGCCGACCGGTGTCCGCTCGGGTGGCTTGGGGGTGGCCTTGGTGCTGCCGCGGCCTGGGGATTCCGGGGGGTGGGTGGGGGGGGGCGGTGCTCGCTTTGCTGGACCGCGGTTGACGGCTCCTTTCTTTGGTGGTGGTCCTTATGCATGCCAGATCCGTCGCACCAGCATCTACTGAAACTCAAACAGAAGTTGCCTCTCCCTCCCACAGCCCCTTGAATCAGTGGGTGCTGGTGTCTGTGGATCTCACTTTGCTTTATCTATCCTTCCCTCCTTCCTCTCTTTAGTTTTTCCTCTGGTCACTTGAGATCTCAATTTATTGGAAGTTTGAGGTTTCTGGGGTTGGCATAAGACTCTGGTTTTGTAACCACGCAGGAGGGGTTTGGTTGGTGCTGGATTTCACTTTGATTTATCTTTCTTTTCTCTTTATTTTTTCTGACCTTTTCTCTGGTCTCCTGACCATTTGAACCTCACGACTCCTCAGATTCTGGTTAAGGCGAAGGGTAATGGGATATTTATAAGGTTTTAGGTGAATTAATGAGTATAAATTTATATGTATTTGCACGCACACGCACGCGCACGCACGCACGCAAACGCACGCGCACGCACGCACGCAAACGCACACACGCAAACGCACACACGCAAACGCACGCAAACGCACGCAAACGCACGCACACATACACAAAAAAAAAAAAAAAAAAGAGCAATGATGATAAGACGTTGAATCGGTAAGACTACGGAATGAACAATTCTGAGCTATTTAAAAAAAAAAAAAAGAAAAAAAAAGGATTTACCTCATTGTGCTTAGAGCTGTCAAAATTAATCGATTATTTAATTGTTATTTTAATAAACGGGTAATCATTTGGAGCATTTTTTGTTTTTAATTGAAATTGTCCAAGTGCTCTGATTTCATCATATCAACACTAATTGTTCACTGATTTCTGTAGTCCTTCATGAAAGAAGACAGATTATCTTCTGTGCTTGATCAAATTAAGACATTTGCATTTGTTGGAAAACAATCACCGTACCGGTAACATCGTACAACATCAATCCCCCACCCTTTTTAAAATACTATACGGATTTGAAGTACAAAATAAAAACCATTCACTGGTTAATAAACAGTAATCAGGGAAGAAAATGCTTTTGCAATATACTTCAATACAAATTTTAAATGAATCCTATTGGTCGATTGATCAATTGAATAATCGATAGATTAATCGATTCTAAAAATATTCGATAGTGACAGCACTAATTGTGCTCCACTTCATGGTTGTGAAGGCACTGCAGAGACCCAGCGATTTGTATACAAATATTAAAAAGCACCACTACATACAATAGGCGTTTTTCCACTGCAGGAACTTTTCAGTTTACCTTGGTAAAATTCCAGTTTGCGTGTTTTTCCACCACCAACAATTACCAGGGTAATTAAATTCCCCAGGGGGCATCCAAGTACTATCTCAGCAGCAGGGTCTTGCTGAGCCAGGCAGGAACTTTGAGGGGGCGGGCTGCAATGGCCACAGCTGATTGGTCAAATTTGGGGGCGTTGTTTTTACATTAGCTGGGTTCAATGAAACTTATTTGAATTAATTACCAAGAACTCTAAGACGCTGTGGAAACACAATTGTAAATTCCCTGCTGAACTATTACAACGAAGAACTCCCTTTACCCAGAACCCAAAGTTCCTGGGCTTGCTGGTGGAAAAACAGCTAATGTGTAACTTTCTTTCTTTCTTGTGTACTTCTTGACAAGTATTTTGGACCCCTTTACATCAGCTACTTTTACTGCTCCATCTGTCTCAGGTGCTTGTTTCAGCTCCTTTCCACATATATACTACTCACAAAATGTTAGGGATATTTAGCTTTCAGGTGAAATTTATGGAAAATGTCAATAGTTCACGCTACAGTGATATCATATGAGGAAAGTCGGACATTTTCCACGTTACACATGATTTAGAATGTTTTGAATACTCTACTCCAATCTTTTGTTCTTATTAACTCTTGGATATTTTCACCTTGCAATATCTAATTTCGATTTCACTCATATTTTATCATGACCTTTTGCTTCATGTATGTACCATATTTTCCGCACTATGGGCGCACCGCACTATTATCACTACTTCAATGAATGACATATTTTAAAACTTTTTCCATACATAAGGTGCTACAGTAGAGGCTGGGGTTACGTTATGAGTTCCAATATCCATTAGATGGCGCTGCGCTAAAGGGAATGTCAACAAAACAGTCAGATAGGTGTCAAACTTTATTAATAGATTACAAACCATCTTTCTGACAACTCCATTCAATCCCAAAATGAATAAACAGCGGTTTTATTCTTTTCTCTGAGGTAAAGTAGTAGTATTAGCTAGCGAACCAAGATGGCGGGATCTTCTGCGCATGCACGTCACCGATCGTGCAGGGTTATCGATAGCGTCTTGACAGCGAGACCTGTTGCGGCTCAATATTGATCCATATATAAGGCACACTGGATTATAAGGCGCATGGTCAGCTTTTGAAAAAATTGAAGGCTTTTAGGTGCGCCTTATAGTGCGGAAAATACGGTATATATTATTCCTGTACAAGTGTGATGCACGTCAACAAAGTCAGGCCTGATGAGAACGGATTTCTCAAAGACAAATCCCATTTCTATTCCAAATGACTTGATCGGCTCTCCAACCTGCCCCAATATGGTATTTTCAATCCATCTTGTCTATTTTGCCTGCCTGCCAATTTTGCAAGAAAGAAATGACTTGAAATATATTCAGCGCACAACACAAATCGACACACGAGAATACACACTCTACTCGTACCTTCATCTCCAATGCAGATGAACTTCCCGGACCACAAATACATGATGCCATTCTTTTCCAAATTGGATAGAGACACCGCAATGCGATTACACCTAAGTAATAGCAGGAGACTGCTCCAGAGGCCAGCTGCTTCTATCTCACAGTGTGGCATGGTAATTGCTATTTTGGCACACAATTGCTACTTGTGTGTGTGTGCGTGTTCATGAGTAAAAAGTGTATAAATATGTGTATGTGAGTGGAATAGGGCAATCGGAATAGGAAGAGCAGTAAAAATTTGCGAAAGTTTTCCACTTGTTTTCTGCTTTCTCCCCTCACTGGCTGCACATGCAGATGAAGGCTCGGATGAGTTGGGTCCGTTGGGGGTAACACACAACATCTGCGGCACAAAGCTTGATGTTTGGTGTGAGTCTACCACAGTTTGCTATCAACACATGCTGAAGTGTGCTACTGTGTGTTTTTGATGGTTGGTGAGACGGGATTTTTGTCATTGTTCTCTTCTTACTCACCATCTGTGTATTTGAGTATTCGGATGTGCTTACCGCAAGTCAATATGTAGGCAGATGTCAGTGACTCTGGGCAATTGTGTGCCACTATGGGTGTGCTTGATTTGGAATTCCTTGGTTTTGCTTTGTATGATTGACTGACGATTAGGCCGCATCTGCCTCTCGACCATTATCAAAAGGAGTATACCCCACCGGGCTTAAACACCTTTAGTGTCCTGATAGAATTAAGATTTTCTATGTGATACTATACTAGAAAATACTCCCACAAATTTGAGCCATTGACGGCAAACAAGATTTGTTAATTACCCACAAAACATCCATCCATCCATTTTCTTGACCACTTATTCCTCACAAGGGTCGTGGGGGGTGCTGGCGCCTATCTCAGCTGGTTCTGGGCAGTAGACAGGGGACACCCTGGACTGGTTGCCAGCCAATCGCAGGGCACACAGAGAGGAACAACCATCCACACTCACACGCACACCTAGGGACAATTCGGAGCGCCCAATTAACCTGCCATGCATGTCTTTGGAATGTGGGAGGAGACCGGAGTACCCGGAGAAGACCCACGCGGGCAGGGGGATAACATGCAAGCTCCACCCAGGAAGGCCGGAGCCTGGACTCGAACCAGAGTCCTCAGTACCGGGAGGCAGACGTGCTAACCACTCGACTACCGTGCCGCCCATCAGATTAATCATATCTTAAAATTTTGATTAATCACGATTAATCACGTAATTTTAAAAAAAGCTTTTAATCAACATTTTTTGCCTACCAAATTTGAAGAGCACCTGTTATGTTATTTCTTTCGACAGTTAATGTTATGAGGACGTTTTCAACATTTTTTGATCCACTGCACACACTCATCCTCTTCTTTTTCTATTAAGTTAATTATTGCATAATTTAAAATGGGGGGGAAAAAATGACCCCAATAGTTTGGCTTGAACAAATATTCTGAATGTCATATGCAAACATTTATTAAATGCTTTACTTTAATGCAGCTAGTTATATTTATTGCTCAAACACAACCTGTGCTACCTTTAACCTAACCATCTGCTGTCAAGCTAAAGGATAATCTGCGGTCAAAATTAATAGTGCAATTAATCGGCGTTAATACAATATTTTTTTGTGATTAAGCAATGAATTAACGCTTTAACTTTGATAGCACTAAGAGAGAGAGACAGACAGACAGACAGACAGACAGACAGACAGACAGACAGGCAGACAGGCAGGCAGGCAGACAGACAGACAGACTGACAGACTGACAGACAGACTGACTGACAGACAGAGAATGGTAAACCAAATTACCGGTACACCCACAAAACCCGACAATTAGTGTGTAATTTTTTAAGAACATGTATCAGGAATTAAATTTGAAATGAGTAGATATTTTCCAAAAACATGTTTAGCAGTTTGAACATTTAGTATTTTGTCTTTGTAGTGTTGTAGAACTTTCCAGTAGTTAAAACTACTGCTTTATTTAAAGGCTACTACAAATACAATCGTGTCACTTTATTTACTGTATGCAGAGTAAGATGTAAAGTAAATAGTACTGTATTATATGAGTTTTTCCATATTAATATGTTGATTTAGCCTGTGATGAGGAACGCTGTACAGTATTATCATTTGAGGTTTATTTTCTGTCTCCACATTGTGTGTACAAGGCTCTAAATACAGTATGTGCACCCGGGTTTAGTTTCGGTCAGTTGTTGAATGTGAGGAATGGAACGCATCATCAGTTTATGACCTACGATTACTGCTGCTACTGCTATTTCCATTTCTATAACTACTTTTACTACTGCTGCTTACAAAATGAGCAAGTCTAGAAGGTAGTAGGTGACTATTTATGTGTATGTGTGCTTCCGTGTTCAATGCCTGTCCTTTCAATCTTTCCAGAAGGAGTTAAACTAAAAAACTTCAAATCTTTGTATTTGGTTTGTATATTTGTTGAATATTCATTGTTTGTGTCATAATTGGAATTGATGTTTGTATATATACTGTATAAAGTTTCATGTTTGAATGGTAAATAACTTTTATTTACTGATTTGTTGCCCAAGAAAAATCTGGGTTTATGTGGTCAATTTAATTGAATGCTGAGGTTTGGGTGAAATGTCACACGAGGACTAATATACCTGAAAGAATCCGTTGCCAGGAATGGTAAGCCATAGTGTGTTTTGGTCCTGAGTGTAATTGTCAGTGCCCTCGACAGCTCGACAGCTCTCCCCCCTCTCTCGCCTTCTGTGCAACTCAATAAGGCCACGCTGCTGTCACCGTGCAGCAATGGGACGCCATAGCAACCATCCCACCTGTAGGTGATTACCATACTCAACCCTGCCTCAGCCAGCCCATCGATCAAAAATCAAGGTAGCAGCAGCCCTCGCATGGATGGTGGGGAGGAGGTGGGGGTCCATCGAAATAAGAAGACAAGAAGAGGAATTAATTAGGTGGCCAGACAGGAATGTTAACTTTTGGCATCTATGCTGGACCGCGGTTGATGGCTTCTTTCTTTGGTGGTGGTCTTTATGCATGCCAGATCCATCGCACCAGCATCTACTGACACTCAAACAGAATTTGCCTCTCCCTCCCACAGCCCCTTGAATCAGTGGGTGCTGGTGTCTGTGGATCTCACTTTGCTTTATCTATCCTTCCCTCCTTCCTCTCTTTAGTTTTTCCTCTGGTCACTTGAGATCTCAATTTATTGGAAGTTTGAGGTTTCTGGGGTTGGCATAAGACTCTGGTTTTGTAACCACACAGGAGGGGTTTGGTTGGTGCTGGATTTCACTTTGATGGATTGGATGTACTGGCTTCTATGGATCTCACTCTGCCTCATCGATCCTTCCCTCCTTCCTCTCTTTAGTTTTTCCTCTGGTCTCTTGAGATCTCGCTAATTTGTTGGAATTTAGAGGCTTCCGGGGTTGGCGTAAGACTTTGATTTTGTAACCATGGGGAAGGTAGGAAGTGTTTGGTCGGTGCTGGATTTCACTTTGATTTATTTTTCTTTTCTCTTTATTTTTTCTGACCTTTTCTCTGGTCTCCTGACTATTTGAACCTCACGACTCTGGCAAGATTCTGAAGTACCTGGTTAAGGCGAAGGGTAATGGGATATTTACAAGGTTTTAGGTGAATTAATGAGTATACATTTATACGTATTTGCACGCACACGCACGCGCACGCACGCACGCAAACGCACACACGCAAACGCACACACGCAAACACACACACACACACACACACACACACACACACACAAAAAAGAGCAATGATGATAAGACGTTGAATCGGTAAGACTACCGAATGAACAATTCTGAGCTCTTTAAAAAAAAAAAAACTTTTGGCATCTATTTTGAGACACATTTGTATATTGTCTCTATTGCTGATTTAATAATCAGTTGGGTCTTATGGGCCAAAAGAAAGAGACCCTCGCAGTTGCTTTAGAACAAATAAACCACAATAACGCAACAGTTTGTCTATATTTTGTTTTTAATCAAGACACTATAAGCATGAACTAGTCATGATAAGATGCTAAAGCTAAATAATCTCCCATTGATCACAAACAAACTCAAACAGCATGTGAAGCAGAACTTGTCAAAGTAAATTTTGCATGAATACCTTAAATTTGTCATCATTATGAAAATTGTTTGGTATTATACACAAGTGGTTTTTGTTACGTCCACAAATGTTAAAAACATTACATTTATCAGAATGCTCAGTCAAAAAAAAGTCACTGTTAAACAAAACCATAAAATCATTTTGAATCATACGCCAATAATTCTTATAAGTACTTTAGTGTGTATTTCTTGCCATCCTATCAATTTGGAACATAAATATGTTAAAATGGTTTGTAATCCCTGTGATGTTGATTAGGGATGTAACGATAAGTGCAATATTGTGATATTGTGATATTAAAACTGCCACAATATTGCCGTCGTCATGTTCACGTTATTTAAATATAACACATCTGTTAAAAAAAAGTCAGGTTGATTTCCATTTGTGCAATTGTAGCACCCTATGGTGGCTAGTTTTTTAGTGCAATGTAATTTTTATTAGGGATGTTTTGGCCCTTTTATATTTAAAATCTATGCTAATCGTCAGATGATTGTCTTAATGTGCTTGCGAATTGAGTCAATATGTTGAGGAACTCAATGTGTGTGTGCATTAGCTACATAACAATAATAATAATAATAATAATAATAATAATAATAATAATAATAATATAAAAATAATATAACATTGCTGTTATGTACAAAAGCACACTATTGTGCTTTTTTTAGTATGAGCTCATTTTTCTTATAATATTGTGACCTTTTTTAAATATCGCCAACCTCCCCACAATATCGTGATAATTATCGTATTGTGAGCTTCATATCATGATAATATTGTGATCATATCGGATTGTGACATTTGGATATCATTACTTCCAAGTGTTGATGTAACCATTATGTTCCACATATTTATATATGCATATATAAGTATGTTATATATACATATATTTATTGTCAAATATTTGTCTCTTTCTACTTGCACTGACCAAATTGGTCCTGACTGAACCTTTTTTTTTTTTTTTTTTTGCATTTGGGGCATGTGCATATTTTGATTGTTTTTGGTGTTGGGTAAACATGTTATCAGATATGGATTGATTTGCAATTTAATATAAATGTAAACACACACCAGTTAACAAAATTGGATCTAGGTTTAAAATTGCAATTAGGCATTGCGACCTGTTGACTGATCACAATGACCACATCAACTGTTCTTCAGGGCCTTTGTGGGAGGAGCATCTGGAAGACCAAATGTTCATCGTTACTTTTGAACTCCCACTGCCTTCTGTGCCTCGTGGTATTCACAAAGCTGGGATATGACATCACTTTTTTCAAGTACACAAATAGCACCTTGGTCCTGCCAATTGTGTATGTGTAGACTGTGAATGGGTGAATTTGAGGCTTTGCAAAGCACTTTGGGCTATGGCTATGGTCTAGATCAGGGGTGTCCAAACCTTTTCTTTTGAGGGCCACATACAGAAAATCAGAAGGACGTAAGGGCCACATAATGTTATGAAGAGAAATTGTGTTTAGTCCTAAAAATTGTACAAATAATTTATTTGTGCTTTTGCATATTTAGAAAAATGCTACAGTATATAAACCAATTTATTTGTAATATGGCAGTAGGGTCATTATAGTTTTGGAATTTTTCATTTCATTTTTTATTTTGTTTTGAGTTTTGTTTTTTTAAATTTAGTTAGTTTTAATTGGTTTTCAGGGTGGTTCTGTTTTTTTTTTATATTAGTTTTAGTTCTTTAATAAATGTTTAGTTTTAGTTTAGTTAGTTTCAGTATTAGTTTTAGTTTTTTTATGTGTAGTATTGTGCACAATATTTAAAAATCACCATGTGTGCGACGTCAGTATCCGGTTTATATAAAAATAAATCTACTAAAAATCACATTTAAAATCACCCCCAAAGGCTCATGCATTAAATTAATTACCAAAGACTAAAACGAAGGACATTTTTTGCTATAATTATAGTTAGTTTTGTAAACATAAAATGTAGTTTCAGTTAGTTTCCTTTTTTTAAAAAGCATCTTCGTTTTTATTTTTATTTCGTTAACAAAATTGTTTTTTTTTTTATTTTAGTTTTTTCGTTAGTTTTAGTTAACTAAAATAACCTTTAATAGCACCTGTGTTTTTTGACACCCTTTACTTTTACCATCTCCAAACGTTTTTGTTTTTATTTTATTTGAACTGAGTCAAATGCCATTTTTAGCATATGTCGCGGGCCACTAAAAAATGGACGGCGGGCCGCAAATGGCCCCCGGGCCGTAGTTTGGACACACCTGGTCTAGATAAAGCTGTAATTTACATCAGAGTTACAAAATGACTTTATTACATAATTTTTGGAAACACAAAATTTACACATACTGTTATACCATCGTATCTTCTACATACCATCATCTCTGCACTTCCTTTTCTCTCCTTGTATAAATGCGACAATTAAGAGGTGTTCTAAAGTGCCTGACGCCATGTCATAAAAATATCTCCTTATGTCTTTTTTCCCCACTTAAGCAGCTGCCAAATGACATCAGTGCATAATCCTTTACATGGGGATGTGAAAGTTGCCCAGAGATAGCTGATGTGAACTTCCAGTTAATGCTTTAGCACTGACAATTCAACCTACATAACCCAACTTAAAATAGGGTAACTGGGTACACATGCACCAAATTTAAAATGAGTCTCCTTTGGGCATCATAAAACCAACACAAAACAAAACAAGATGTGAATTGTAGATATTACAATTTATGTTTACCCCAGTTCATGAAATGAACTGTGAAAAACACTTTTTGTGTATGTGATGAAAAAAAAAAAAAAAAAAAGACACAAAAATACAGAGGTAGTGAAAAATGCAAAGTTAATCACAAGTGAGATTACTTGATGTGAAATTTGCTGGTCTTGCACGATATTTTTAAATCTTTCATAATGACATTTCAAAGTATGTTCAGAAGACTTCCGCAAATGTTGGTCAGCTTTTGAATTCTACGACCTTTCGGGCAATTACCGAAGCTTCAAATTTGTGAACGATTTAGTGTGCATGAGCAGAAATACCAGGAAATATCTTTAAAAAAATAAATAAATAAATAAATTTATTTAATAAAAAAAATCTTGCCTCAGCAAGATTGGTGATCAGAATAGGAAATGGTTACCCATACCTTTCTGGAACAAATTCATGTTTTTGAGCGTTTAAATCAGCAACGATGAGCACAGAGTCGAAGCTGATTGATACAGAATAGCTAACCTTGCTAAACTTTTGATGAATACCAAACAGCTTATTCAACAGCACTTGCCAAATGCTTCACATTTCAAAGCAAATGTAAATGTAAAAAGTGGCTGGTCCAGCATACAGTATGTTTGAGATGGCAACATGATACACGTTGCACGGCAAATATGTTTAAAAACAAAAAATAAATCAATTGATGGGGAAAGTGCAATGAGTTAAAGGGAGGGATTGAAAAAAGGTTTCAGAAGACCAAACGTAAAACGTGTATGGCATAATCATATTTTTTCAACATTCCTCCTGTCTTTGTCGGCTTTATTTACGGCAATATGGACTTATTTAAAGAGCTGGGCACGTCCAGTAATCGTCAATTCCCATCGATGGCAATGCCCACCTTTTGCCGAGTTCTTCTGCATAGTCGCCAAATACTTTATGACAAAAATCCTCAAAAAAATACACTGAATGAGAGGGACTGTGCTCAGTCCGTGTATTTTTTCGACGCTTCATGTCATTGTGCACTCGCTGAGGAGGGCGCCGTCATCGATGGGAATTGACGATTAACGGAAGTGCCCAGCTCTGCTTATTTACTTTAGATTAATGGATTATGGTTGCATGCACGTCCTTTACTGGCGCTGGATAAAAATTTCAAGGTTCTAAGAATGAAAATGTGAAAGGGATCATGACACAGACATTTTTTGCAGTCTTTAAATTTGTCGGTCCAGTGAACAAAAGTTTACAGGATTGCTAAAGTAAGGAGATCTGGATTGTGCAGCGATGGGACCTGCTGTTCAAAACAAGTCGAAGGCTTTGTTTGCCCGTGTGCTTATTTGTGTGTATTTCCAGTCCAGTGGATCTGATCTCATCTTGAGCATTCGGTTAATCGCGGCTGTCCTGTTGCTTCTTTGATCTCTTCCCTTTTCTCCACTGACTCCCACTTGCTTTCCTCACTGTGGCTTTCCTCAGTGTGACATTGGGGATACGAAGGTGGTGGGTAGGGCCAGTAGCCTGGGGGTCATAGACCAGCAGGGGGGAGTTAGGGGCTTAGATAAAACAATGACTAAAACTGTATGAAGACGAGGGGGCAGGCATGAAGTGGATCTTGCATAGTTGGCAATCAATGAGTGACAGAGTCATTCGATAAGATTCCAGGTGCTTTCTGACTTCTGTGCTGTTATTCTATTGACATTTTAGGACCGCTTTTAACCTTTGGCGCCTAAGTTCTGATCAATATCACCAGCTGAACACAAAAATAAGCAACTTAAACATCCTAATTGATCACAACAACATTCACACTCACATAATTTAGAGCAAATAATACATGGTGTACCAAACTATGAAGCCCTTTTGCATGAGCTGCTTCATAATCATTTCCATCCAACTCAAATTTTGATTTCGTTCCATAAAAAAGAGAAATGAAAAGGGACAGAAAGAAGTAAAACTTATGTTATCTGCCCCCTGATCAACAACAACAAAAAGATAATCAACACAAAATGAATGACAGCCAAATCCAGATGGTCAAGATTGTTTCAATGTAACAATTCTATAAAGTAATTCACCAGCATGTCCTTGTGCTATATGTATTTTTCCAGTAATTGTGCTTTTATCAAGTTTTTAAAAATACAGATAGACTGAGATGATTTTGTTTTACTATCCAGATTGTTCCACAAGCTGATACTTGAGTAGAAATACGTTTTGTTCTATATTTTGTTGTAGAAAAATATCGATTCCTCTTAATTTATACTCACTTTCCCTTTTTTTTTTTTTTTTTTTAATTAACTCATTCACTGCCTTTGACAAGTATACTTGTCAATTGTATTTTTTAGAGCGGTGCTAAATGGGGGCGAATCTGAGCATGCTCCACTGTAAATATCAAACTTGGAAACAACTTCACTGATGCCCAACCACCGGTAGATGACATCATTGCCCCATTTTATACGAAATAAACACAGTTTCAGAGTCCATGGGAGAAATGGCTGTATTTTGGCAAACCTACATTTTTCTACTGTCAATTATAAAAGAACGGGACGGGACAAAAAGTAGGGAGTCTATTCTGTTATTTGGTAGATTCGGTTTATATATAATTATTGAATGTAATATCACGCGAGTATTGGAAATGTAAAAATTTTCTATAATGACTGGCAGTGAATGAGTTAATGTGTATATTTACTGGTAAAATGTCATTATGGGCTTTAAACATTATTTTAAGATGGTTCAACTTCATCAATTCATTAATTTTTAAAGTTTTTAGTTGTATAAATGATGGATTAGTGTGGTCTCTATCCACAAACGACACAAATTGCACGTTTCTGCAAGAGAAAGATGTAATTGGTGTGGTTTTTGGCTGGATTTTTTCGCATCATATTGCTATGAGTGTCTTTTAGGTTGGGTCATGGGGTCAAATTGTATTATGTTAGTGTTAGTTGCAATGTGGATTCTATGTTGATTGCAATGATAGTTGCTATGCAGTTGGTACGTCCTTTATGGTGATGATGTATTAGCCACCGTTAGTTTGTCTAGTCACTCCTATTTTGTAATTGCTATGCAATTGTTGTAAATGTTGTCAGTTGTTATGGTTCTGTATTAGTCACTCTTAGTTTGTCTTGTCACTCTTATTTTATCATATAGGCCTTTATTTGGTCATATAGAATTGTGCATTGCCCTAACGAGAGTTACTGAAGAATACTAGTCAATACATCGTCAATCCAGCCCTACTCTCTGTTCTTTTTTTTTTTTTTTTTTGTATATACAAACTCTGTTTCCTGGCTCCCGTGTTTTGATGTGTTCGGGTCCTAAATCCTCACCCCACTTGACACATATTCAACTCTAAAATTGGATTCACCTGGCTTGCAAAATTCAGAATGTGACAAATATGTGTAATACCCGCTTACAAAGTCACAAAAAAGTTCAAAACCAAAACTTTTCAAGCATTAAAGGATGCTTGTTTTTAGCTTTGTCTTTGGTTTTGCTGTACTTTTTTGCAACACTTACTCCATTAAAAGATGAGCCTCCAGTGACTGAATAAGGTCAAAACAAGAAGGAAAGAGAAGAGTAACAATATATACGGGCAGGTCTGTCAAGTAAAAAAAATCAAGCAAAAAACTCAAAATGTTACTTAAAATTTCCTGTACAATTAATGACGGTTTTATGATGATGAAAGACTGGCTCTGAAGCAGGAAAGTCTGTCCTGGAATATTTGAAATGTAACTAGTTGATACTGCTGTTAAAGCTGTCCAAAAGCAGCAGGTACCAACCCAAACAAGTATTTTCTACTTTTAACTATTAAATATTTCTGTAGTTTTTTTTTTTTTCAAGTTATGTCATCTCATATGACATTCAAAGTGAAAATAAATATTTCCACCATCAGCTTGATGTACTGCAAAATTGTCCTGAAGTTTGTGAGTTAATTTGACGTAATGTGTGTGCGTATGTCAGTTCCAACAAAGCATTGGGAGTCAGCGTGTGTGATTGGCACACAATGCAGATGTGTGGGCAGCAGATGCCATCTGGAAAAAGCTGAGTGGGCTTGCCGAGGAGGGGAAGATTAGTGTGTGTTCCTCCAGAAAAAAAACAACAAAAAACAAAGATGCTTTGTTGGACAGGAAAATAAAGGAAATGATGGGAGTGTAATCAATCAAAAACACTGTGACACAAACAAAGGAAGACAAGAGGCACAAACTGGCCCACTCTGGCTCCGGTCGGACCACCGCAAAAGCTCCACCCGCGCATCAAACAATTGCTCAATGACTTCCACTATTACGCTAAGCAAAGATCAAACACGTAGCTGCTTGCGACATTGTTTTCCAAAACAAATACACAATCACACTTGAATAATATGTGTCAGTACAGTATGTCACCAAAGAAAGACTTTCAAACACCTGTTCAGCTTCAGCAAGTCTTACAGCTGCAGTATCCAATTCTGTCTCGCTATCATTACACAAGTTCTGACGTATTTGAATATGATGATTCCAACAAAGTAAATACAAGAATGAGATCCATGTTATAAAACTCTGTTTTGGCTTTTGAGAGAGACTCCAAGACCTTGAAGATGATATCCAATGACTTGCTCAAGGATACTCAGGCATGGTGAATCTTTTCCAGCTGAATAATTGTGTCTGTAATATATAAAGGCCACACTATGTGTTAAATAGACACAATCCAGATTCCCGTTAATGTGATGTTGTGGGGAATTATCTGTAGTTCAAAGTATGTAGCCTTGAACAGCCTTGTATCCTGCTCACACAGTAGACAGTACCACCCTTTTCTGTAATGATTTTCCAAGGGAGCAACAGACAACCTGTGTCGGAAGACCTCAATGAGTGAGCGGTCCAGGTCAAAGTTCCCAAACCTGGACACAGCTGGCACTTTGCAGTGTATTATTCAGTCTACCTTTCTGCGTAGGAAATCTCCAGAAAGAAATAGTATTCTTTGGCCGTTTCTGCACATTATGCAAATTTACTTTGTAGCATCAGACCAGCTCTATACTATTCAAAATAGAGGAATCATAGGAGTGCTCCAAGTATGTATACATTATGATTATATAAAATGCCAAATTTATTAGACCACTGCCATCTATTTGTCTCAGAGACTATCGAGCATCATGAAGCGCTTTCACATTAACTCAAGTGTTTAAGTTATGTGCAAATCAGGGTTATTATAGTTTTGGAATTTTTCATTTTATTTAGTTTTATTTTTTTTTTATTTTTTTTTTATGTGTATTACTTGTGCGCAATATTTAAAAAAAAACACCATGGGAGCGACGTCATCTGAAGGTGCTTTTATTGGCTGCACTAGATGATGTCACTTCTGTGTGACACACTTTCAAACGTCCTCATTCCGGTTAATAGCAAAAGAAATCTACTTAAAATCATATTCAAAATCACCCCCAAAGTCTCATGCATTAAATGAATTACCAAAGACTAAAGCAAATGACATTTTTTGCTATAATTATAGTTAGTTTTAGTCAGTTTTCTTCATTCTCATTTTTTAAAAAGCATTTTCGTTTTTATTTTATTTAGCTAACGAACGTTTTTTGAATTTGTTTCAGTTTTTTCGTTAGTTTTAGTTAACAAAATAAAAAATAAAAACAACAATAACAGTACATTTAACCAGCATTCCTGACATTTATGTGACAAATCAAATGAATGTGACACTCCAGCCTTTAACATTTTTAACTGTGTATGTTTAGTGTAAAATGAAACCAAAAACTAAAATGAACAATCACAATGAATTGGGAATAACCTTTCATGGGTAATGTTAGGCTCGTTTTCAAATGTTCTGTATTAGCACATGCTTTGACCTAAAACCTCATGAAATTATGTTGAGAAATGATCGAATTATGACTTATTTCCAATTCACACGCATTGCCTTTAATGGGAACATTGAACCCACCAAGGTAGCTGCCACAAAGGCAGTTTGCTAGCCAAATAGCTGACCGAGATGACCGTTGATGTTCATCATAGGCTACGTTTACACTACGTCTTAATGCGTGCTTTCTTTGTAGATGCTTTGTGTATCACTGTTGCGTTACCGAGTTCTCTCTTACAGGTTTTGCATTATTCATCTTAGTGAAATGCTCAAACCTACGGGCTCTGTTGCTAAAGCCAGTTAGCCATGAGATACAGTGGTTGCATCACAACTAAACCTCATTGCCACTATTGCACGTGTATCATGTGCAGAAGGCAGACAACAGCGGCATCAGCGGGAGCTTCAACAAATAAACAATAATGTTGATGATTAAATCAAATGACGGTGATTTGATTATTAGCATAATCGTGACAAATCAGCCAATCTTGGCATGTATTTCAATTTGAAATGCAACCTACTAAAGTGGTTAGTGGGAGTAATATTGTACCCACCACTGTTGAAATCCACCTGCATTTCGCAGGTTGGTGGGTGTTGTAAAGCCCTGAGTACAATGTACAGTATGAGTTTTAATGGCCCAAAATGGTTCAGGTAATGTACTGTATAAAATTCACTCAGTCAAGCAGTCATTTTGACACATTACTCAGTGACTGTCTGGCAAACAAGTCAGCTGGGATGAGCTTCAGCTCACATGTGACCTTAATGATGACAAGCAGTACAGAACACTTGATGGATGGACACCTTGTAACAATAAACAGGACAGACTAAAACAAACAGATGGGCAGACAAACACAAACATGCTTCATGAAGAGTTCTGTGTTCTGCTGATTGACACTGTAGTATATAGGCAAATACAGCATGCTGCATCAACACCCCCTTACATCCCTGTAAAATCAATTTTAATTTGTGTGCAAAAAAACATGTATGCATTTTTATTGTCATTTATACAGTATATAGTACATTGGGGGGAAAATTTAATTTAAGTTATAACCCTGCTTCACGATCCTCCATGCAGCTGACCTGTTATCAGCATTACAAGTAATCAATCAATCAATCAATCAATCAATCAATCAATCATAGTTGACATTTTTAACCACTTTTCCTTTACGTCTTGTCCTCTCTCCAACAAGGCTGAAAAAAGTAACAAGCCCATATTGACCACAATGAATACATAACTTATTGATGGATTTATTTATTATTTATTTATTTATTTTGCTTGGAGTTTTTTTTTTCATTCTGTTCATATATACATGTACATCTATATATGTATGTATATATATATATATATATATATATATATATATATATATATATATATATATATATATATATATATATATATACATATATATATATATACATAAGTAGATCAAGAGTAATAACTCAAATACAATAACAATCAGTAAAGATGTACAAATATGGGGAAAGGAAATTAAAGGAGAAAAATAAAATAAAGGCAGATAGCAAAAGATTGAGAGCTTATAGATCTGCATTGTTTTCAAAGCCTTTTGTTTCTAGAAAGAATGTATTGTCTGAATTTGTTAGAGAAGGCAGTAAACCATGGCTTTCTTAAAAGGAATTTACAATATTGAATGTGACATTTTGACATTATTGTCTATTTATTATATAGAATTATTTTTTCCATACTATCTTAAAAAAGGCCAAATATTACATTCTTCCAAGCGACCATGACATCCCATTTAATATTATTGTGACTTACCTCACACAATTAAAGGTTTTTGCCATAACACATTAACAGATAGACAGTATCAAAATGTACATTTTTTTCCAACTGGTCTCTCAGCACTCTTCATAAAAGCTGTAAGTGCACATCAGTATCTCCCAAATATCTATTTTCAAATGTCATGTTTACAAGTACAAAGTCGTCAGAATACTCAAATAACATATTCCTGACGTTCTACTTGAGAACAATAACAAATTATGTGCACTTTGTTAACTTTTGCCACTGTAGATCAGTGAGCGAGCTGCATGTTTGGTCCCAAATACCCACAAATGCTTGATACAAAACAACAGCAAGTATTGTACAGTAATCCAATGTAGGTTCCTCCTCGATCCCAAAATAGTCATTGTCAATTCCACAAAGTGCAATACCGTGTCTGATTAAGGAGGTCACGCTGATGCTTGTTCTTTAATTCAATTTTGCAGGCAGAACAGGCGTCAATATCCCCGCTAGGTGGCGACCTTGATCTGATGGCTCACCTTGGACCGGCGTTTGCGCTTGACTGCTGCCAGACAACAAGCTGGATCAGCACACTGATCTGCTGCATCGCATATTAAGCGTTTTACTTCAATTGGAGGAGGATTATACAGGCCAATATGTGTTCTATAAGTGATAGAGTGGTTGCTGCACACTTTTAATTTCACTGACAAAGTGACGTGGCCGGAGGTGGCTGAACTATGTGCATCAAATGCTTTGTTGACCGCCGGGACAACACTCGGCGCAGTTTATCCTTAAATGTCACTCGGTGATCCGCCGAATTTTATGATTGTGTGGCAAATGTCGCGTTGAAATGTCACCTCACTCCATCTCCGCCTCGTCTCTGCCAGCTGGTGAAAAGAGAGTGACTTGTTCGGGGTGTACACTCGGGTGGGGGCGAGTTATTTGTGATGACCCCCCCCCCCCCCCCCCCCCCCTCTTCCCCCTCCATCCATACCTCCACCCTCTCTATCCATTTCCCATTTGGATTGACGGGGGGTGCAAGTCAGTGAAGACCCGCCTCCAGCCTGTGGTGCGCCCGGTGGTGCGTCTCTGTGCTCGTGTCCGCTTCTCTCCCATATTCCACTGGGGAAGAGTGTGACGGAGGGAGAGAAAGAGAGAGAGAGCTGGACCCGAGAGAAGAAGAGCAAACTAACAAAAAAGAAGAGGCATAAGACTGGGGAAACCGGCACAGTGACACAAATGGCACTCATGGCGGGGATTTTGTTCACGGTTGCCTTTCTTGTTTCTGGGATTTCGACACTTGTTTCTCCGTCTCGGACATACCCGCCTAATGAAGGTAAAAGTGGCGTGAGCTAAAAAGTCTTCATTTCGCTCATACTCTGTGTGGTCACCTTTGCGGAGAGCTGCGAAGAGTTTAAATGATGACATTTCACAGTCACGCTTAGTTTGCAACTTTTACACTGGTTTGTTGGAGAAAAATAAGCTAGTCCAACTAAAGGCTCCGAGGTAGGCTATTCCAACGGGTATGCATGCTGTTTTGTCCGGAGCAGTCGGGACACCGGTTCGGCTCGGACCCTAAATGACCGTAGAGGACTACTTGGTTTCACCCAAAAACCCTGGGGTGGGTTTCGGGGGATAAATAAATGAATACCTGTGACTAACACGAACTGCAGTGTTTTGCCGAATAGTTTGGCCGATCAGACATGGAGGGATTTTACGCGTTATTTGCGCATATACAGGTATCCGACCGAATTCTGTGCCAATTGCGTTACATTTGTACTTAACGGACATGTGACAAAATAGTCATTTATTCTCTGGCAATTTGTAACAGAATAGCCTATAAAAGGTGCACATGCACGCACTAAATGAAACATTTTGGATGAAAGTGAGAGCAGAGCTCGGATCGAAGGTCTTCGACTATAGTTCGCCGTCTGCTTGCACGGGTCCCGGGAGCCTTGCGTGCACTTTTAAAAAAGCGTAGCTGTTCGTCACGCTGAAAATATGAAATATCAACATAAATGGTTGTATAAGATTGGGAATGTTTTCCATATTTCTATTTTACACTTGTGGTGTCCAGTAACAAATTAAACATGTTGCACGCGGGCCACTGTTATTGGTTTAGCAACATCCTTCGTCTTTTGCGCATTTTAGGTAAAAAAAAACAAACAGAACAAATAATTAAAAAAAATAACAAAACAAAAAAAACAAACACAAGCACATCTATACAAATATTAGGTTGATCAATTTGTCAACAATAGCTCAACGTATGTGTCCAAGTTTAAATAGACGTTTTCGTCATCGATTCTGACAATTTCAAACACGCTAGAAAGAGGTATAAGCCTACAATAAAAGTGTGTCTGCGTGTGCATGTGGGGGTGAGTGTCGTTAATTTAATGGATGACATTTGTTACATTGAAATACAATTTTAATTTTCAATACATATAAAGATAATTATTGTTTAAAGTGCATAGAATATATATATATATATATATATATATATATATATATATATATATATATATATATATATATATATATATATATATATATATATATATATATATATGTGTGTGTGTGTGTGTGTGTGTATATATATATATATATTCCTATTTTCTCCTTCTTTCTAACATTGTTGGAGCTCAGTGTATGACCAGACTCAGAATGAATGCTCATTTCTCCTATTCCTGCTTTCTAGTCACGTTATTGGACTCCAGAGCTGCACAGGGGGAGCTAGGATGGGTCGCCAACCCAACTGAAGGAGGGGTAAGTGTCCCCTTGTCAGAACTTTTTTGCACATCTACTGAATGAAAATGGAAGCGATATTCTCGTCCATTGGCAAAAGATCTTGAAATAGACCACTGAATGAATACACGTTTATGCATGAGAATTTGTTATCCAGGTGAACTCGATCAGTGATTTGTGAACCCTTCATTGGAATGTATTATAAAGTTTGAGCTGAGCTTATAAGTTCAAGGGACATTGTATAGAATCCTAAAAACAAAATGATTAAAAACAGTCCTGCTTCATGAAGACCCTCTGAAACCCCCTGTAGTTACCCCTTCTCTCATGCTCCCCTTTCTCCTTGCTGCCCTTCTCGTCTATACTGGTCAGAGGGGCAATACTGCAGCAGGCGTCAGGTTTCCTGAATAGACGGTGAATTGAATTGCCCTTTGTGGAGAAACTTTATATCCTTTTCTACTAGAGACTGGAAGGAAGAGGGGGTGGGTTGGCTTGCTGGTAGAGTGAAGGTCCTCTGGAACCAATGAATATGGGCGAAAGTACAGTGGCGTTCAGCTACAGCCACTAGATGAGGGGAATGACGGGTGCTTTGCGCAATAGAGGGCAGTAGCAACCAAATGCACGAGCCGCGCTCTAGTGAGATGGCTACAGTAAATTTGATGAGAAAAACAAGACATGTTCGGTGAAGGTAATGTTGCTGGAAAATAGCCCAATTATGGATAAGATATATGCTTGACCTTAATTTGGAATATCCTCCTGCTCAATAGAATGTTATAACCACTAGTCAAGTTTAACCATGGGGTCAAATGAACCCTTTCATGCTTTCTGAAAATTAATCCAAATTAGTATCTATTATGTTATTTAATGAATATGAACCTAGGGGAATTGGAATTCCATATGGTGCAGCTGTTGCAGGCTCTGCTTAGGAGCTGTTTTCAGAATGAACTTGGCCAGTGCTGTGCTCATATTCCCCCCTGCCGTTGAATCACAAACAAGTGACTGACAGGGCCCTGGCAGCCTCGGCGAGCGCACATTCACAATCTCGTTAGAGCCAATTGGTCTTATTCTGCCTACGATTGGGGAAAGGTGTGGCCTTATCTTGGTTCTGCTTGATTTCCACAACAAAAGCACACAAAATAAAGCGAGAAGAACAACCCAGAGCAGAGGGGAATGATGGACATTTTCCGCAATCATAGTCTGTTTTACACTAAACTGAAGCTGCCAATAAGGTTGTTTATGTTGAGGTACTACACAAATCTGACAACACAATGGTTATCCTACATTCCTTTGTTATGATTATTGTCATCATAGTTTTTCAATGATGTAAAGACAGTAATAGTGTTCCACGCTCATGCAACAAAACACACAGTTGGAATCCCTGTATGTCCTTGGGTAATGTTTTATCAAGAAGGGACTTTTATCATACCTAAAAAAAAACAACAACTAAACTTTCCCTGCTCAGATAAAATAAGACAAGTCACGCTCGATATAACGTAACGTCTCCTCCTACAATGCCTTCATACCAATAGCAGTAGTGGGCATGTGTATCTTGGTCTCCAATTTCCTATCATGTCTTCAGATATAAAACAGGCACACATTACAGTATTACTATTATTTTAGAGAAAAGCCACATAATTTTTTTTTTTTTTAATGTTATGAGGTCATGAAGTATCACATTTGTATTTTTTTAGATGCAAATTTCCTCTCTCTCAGTCAAGTAAAACCTATTAATATAAATATCTCCATGAGTGTCCATTGGAACCTAACAAGTACAATTCATAAAAAATGCATTAAGTTTGGCCATCAATTAATAGCTCTGCTGAGACTGAAATATTGACTAATCTTCCCTGCATGTTCTGGGTGTTGAACAGTTTAAAGTTATGAACAATGAGTGTATAATAAATTAAATTAGTTGAACAGTAGTTAATTAATGATCCTAAACTGCCATAAAATTGGACATGACCATTTTTATGGTAGTGTTAATGAAAATGACCTCGGTGTATTGGTCTAAGCTATTTTTGTAACATTTATTGGTTGTGTGCTTTCACCAGTGGGAGGAGGTGAGCATCATGGATGAGAAGAACATTCCCATTCGGACGTACCAGGTGTGCAACGTTATGGAGCCAAACCAGAACAACTGGCTGCGCACAGACTGGATTCCTCGCGGAGGTGCCCAGCGCGTCTACATCGAGATCAAATTCACCCTCCGAGATTGCAACAGCCTACCTGGGCTGATGGGAACTTGCAAGGAAACCTTCAATCTTTACTACTATGAGTCCAACAACGACAAAGAGCGCTACATTCGAGAGAACCAGTTTACTAAAATTGATACTATTGCGGCTGATGAGAGCTTCACTCAGGTGGACATCGGCGACCGCATCATGAAACTAAACACAGAGGTGCGCGATGTGGGTGCCTTGACCCGGAAGGGCTTCTATTTGGCCTTCCAGGATGTGGGAGCATGCATTGCACTTGTGTCAGTCAGGGTCTTTTACAAGAAATGTCCTCTGGCGGTGCGGAACTTGGCCCAGTTTCCTGATACTATCACTGGAGCCGATACGTCCTCGCTTGTGGAAATTCGTGGATCGTGCGTGGATAACTCGGAGGAGAAAGAGACTCCAAAAATGTACTGCGGAGCCGATGGAGAGTGGTTGGTGCCCATTGGAAACTGCCTGTGCAATCCTGGGTACGAGGAGCGAAATGCAGACTGTCAAGGTAAGAAACTGAAACATTCTCTGTTTATTCATTAAGTCGTCCCACTCGGGTTTTACATTTATATCTCTTACTCCCTTCATTGCCTTTATACTTGAAGTTCTCTTGTCTTGATCCAAACCTTTTCCTCGACCTCTCAGTCAGACTGATATCTGTTGTTGCTAGTCTTCTCGCTGCAGTTTTCTTTTCAGCGTCTGCTTGGCCGTATGTAATAATGAGAGTAGATGAAGTAATTAGTGGGCCCACTGTGTTGTGCAATAGGATTTATCCCTTGAGAATTGGCGACTCCAGACAGAGGGTATGAGCCTCTAATGGGACTGCAGAGCTTTAGACAAAAAATAAAATAAAAGTAGTTTAGAGCTTATGGTTTCGAGCAGGTTTAAGAGGAGTGAAAATATGCAGGCCTGAAATGGGATTGAAATAGTGCTATTTGGCTGTGCGGAATAGCCCTTCGAGGACAATTACTATTGGCTCAGCTAGCTGTGATCCTGTAATGGGCTGTTTGACGGGGGTCAAAGGTCAGAGGAGAGATTCGCTCAGGTTTTTAATCAGAAAAACAGAATTGCAAGCATGACAATGAACTTATAGACTAACTTACACATACACAAGCCTGTCAGCCTGTTTCATTTCTGTTTCCAGAGAACACTTTCAAATAAAAATAAGAATTTTTCACACATTTCTTTTTCAATAAGTTGAAGTTTATTATGAAACGAAAGTGAGTAATTTGAGTAAAAAATAATTCTCACCTTATCAAATAATATACAGACATCAATGCCTTGGACTGCTTTTATTTTTAAATTGTTCCCGGCAACGTGTCATAGTTTAACGCTGACTTGAGTGTCTTTCTGCGTTTGGGGTGTTTTGCCACCACAAACTGTTGCTACCAACGTCAGAAGCACAACGTAGTCCTGAAATCACATTCAATTCCCAAATAAGGGCACTCACAAAAGATGATACTGTATTGTATTGTATTACCATTTACGGATCACTTTTTTATTTTATTTTTTTACAAACCTTATTCAAATGTGCTGTTTTAGCCGGCAAATCGGTTCTGTGATTCTAATGTCACTTCATCTCATAGAGCAACATCTAGAGAGATTTGTCTAAATCCACACTAATACTTCTAGAGAAGACAATAATGTGCTACTAAGCACAGTTTCAAATGTTCATATACAAATGAATACCAGTTGGTCATTCATTATTAACTCATTTGCTCCCAAAACGTATAAATATGTTCAATTTTAAATATTGCCATGCTCCCAAAGACATATTTATACGTTTTTTTTTCATGTTTTTTTTTCTTTTTTTTTTTTTTTAATGCTAGAGCATACAGAAGGCTTTGATGCAGCCTCTGAAGAGAACGCTTAAAGCAATGGTAGTTATTACAAAAACAGCCAGCAGGTGGCAGCAGATTATGAGCTAAACCAGGGCAATGTGGCAAAAGCTTCTTTTTTTCCCGACTGTTTTAAACAGATTTCTGAGTTATGATGAAACTTAGCTGTATTCAAATGCTAATTGCAGTAAAATGGAAACAGATTAAAATATACATTTTTTTCCTGATGAAAGAAGAGACTCTAATTTTTCTTTTGGTAAGTTCCATATTTTTATAGCAATAGAACACAATATTTTGTGGGCCTTGCAAAATGAATCAAAATCCAGTAAAAGAGCCAGGAGCGAAGGAGGTTGCTTCAGTGAAAATGTTTGCGAGACAAAGGAAAAAAATATTTATATATAGGTATATAGTTTTTTTTATCCGAATACTTCATTATTCAACAGAAATTACAGGAGGATGTCTTGAATACCCAAATATTCAATAGCTGAAGCCTTATAACACTGGTTTCTTTGATTTGACTAATATTGCTTTGCAGATTGAGTGCAGCCCGTAACCAGATTGAGTTTTCAGTTTCAAAGTTTTCAGTTGACAATGCAAACCACTCCGATTCTGTCACCGTATCCTACTGGTGCATCCCACTAACTGTTAGTGACTGAAATGCTCAATAAGCACAGAGCCTCAGCAGTGAGGGGTCATAGGCTGAACACGGGTGATTAACAAGGGGGCAGACAAGGACGCCTCTCCTTATTTATGGGGAGCCTTTATCTTGAACTAATTGCATGACAAACAGGACTTGTGATTTAGGGGTAACGTTGGCTGCTTGGGGAGCCCAGGAAAATGCATCCAAGTGGTCACAGATGGTTCTGTATGACTACATGTGCTTGTGCTCCCGTACAAAAACCAACTGATTTGACTTGTCAGAAAGGCTGTTTTCTTCCTGAGAGTGATGGATTGATGGAGGGTTGAAATAAAGAGACCATGACTGGTATTTAGTTACAGACTTTAAATGAATGCTAAATAGCTTGCACTGGAATTTGTTCACGTCAAATCAAAATGAGAACCTTGGCCTTGTTCCTGAGTGCTCCGCTTTGCTCAGCCTCTAAATACTACTGTAAATCTCTTTAATTTCAGAATAGAAAATACCATACACACTCCAAAAGGCAATAAAGGATTTGGAAACCATGATCGTATGAAGTATGTGGCCTCGTTATATTTGCAGCCACTTTACTGGCAGCATTGCTTTTCAAGCCAACATATCCATTAAGGCCTATATCACTGCATTACTTTCAGTATATTTAAGTTGGCTGTGCCATTCTTTCTTTGGATGCCTAATGGCTATCTAAGAACATCTTAACATTTTTATTTAGGTAACTTAATGCTGTTTGTATGCTTGCGCTCAAGTGAAGGCAGTCAGTTGTTACATGCACTGATTGGATGTGTAACACTGCCCAGCGTGACAATTTTTTTTATGAGAGAATCCCTTCACTTCCATTTGACAGAAGGGTTTGAAGTTCACGTCACATGGTTTCAATCTTCATTCAGGTTTAATACCAATTTTATATTTGTGAATGTATGTGCCAGGTTGACGGCACTTGTTGGCCTCTGGTTCCTAGCGGCGGATGAATGGGCTTTCTTTCGTCATTGTCTGGGGACAGCGTCAGAGCTCATTGGGATTGGTGTGTGCGTGAGAGAGAGAGAGAGAGAGAGAGAGAGAGAGAGAGAGAGAGAGAGAGAGAGAGAGAGAGAATGGGGGGGGATGTAGGAGTTGCATTCTCCACCCCTGGCAGAGGTCAGAGGTGATCCCTTCGTGCATCCATCTTAGCACTGTGTCTGACAGGGTTGCGGATCCAGGATTGATTAAGACATCAGGGTTTTGACAGCTGTGTAGAGTGTGTGTCTGTGCTCAAGGTGGGCTGAGGGTGTCGTCTATAGGGAAAGCGAGAGGGGCAACCGGGGCACGGAGGTCCAAAGGGGCCCCTGATTAAAAAAGAGAGGACTCTGTATGTTTGTATTTGGGATCCCTTTCCCTGCTCTGTTGTGCAAGGGTGGGGGGTTCAGGGTGTCCTGAGTCTCGCTCCTCATCTGGTGACGGGGTCCATACTTTTAGACGGATGTTGATGTGCTGGTGGGGTGAGGGGAGATTAGTGGACTACATGTGTCACTCTGGGGAGATGGTAATCACAATTTGTCTCGTCAAGGAGGGAGAGGAGAAGGATGAAGTGCTCTGGCAGCAATTTGGTTACTGCACCATCATCATCATCATCATCATCATCATCATCATCATCATCATCATCATATTTTGTCTGTTTTTATCAAAATGAACAGGCTTTCTTGTGTTTATATCAGCTGTTTATTTACAAGCTGCATTTGTCTGTCTGTGAGTTTGTTGAATGTAGACAATATGCTCTTGAAGCGTGAAGGTGACAGACACTTAAAACACAGCCCCCCCCGCCCCCCCCCCCAAACCCCCCCCTACACACACACCCACACACCAACACATTCAATCTGTTCATCACCTCTAATCAACACATAATTTACAAGGATAAAAAAAAAAAACTAAGCTAATAGCAATAACAGTTACAGACACTACTTCAATATGCGGCGGCCATCTTATGTTGCCAATGGTTAACTGAAACTAAGGCCCTGTATACACGTAGCCGTTTTTTGTTTTTTTTTTGCAAACTGGAGATATTTTTCTGCGGCTGGCCCTGTCATACAAATGTCCATTTGGAGCGAGGAGGAAACAGATTTTGATTACTCTATGTTCATGATGTCATTCACCAGTCACCACACTAATAATATCTTAATGACCGTAGGAAGCTAAACGCTGAAATGATGTCTCTTTGCGTAATGACGTTGTCTGTGCGTCATGGTTTTGTTTGTGATATGTATATACACGTAAACTGTTTATCCCTAATATTTCAGAATCCAATGTGTTAACTATTTATTGGGGACTATTAATCTAAATTCACCTCATAATTCTATTTAGCCTGATAGTCCCTGGTGGCTTTATGCAAAGAAAAGCCTCAACCATCTATTTCTGTCCTGGATTCTCCACACAAATTAACAATTAGTGTCCTTGTTAGTGTGGTTGTTTGTATTCATTTGGTCTCCTGTTGCATTTTCTCTTTTCGTGTGTCTCTCCTTCCAAACACCCTCCAGTTTGAGTTCCTGATAGCTATTAAAGTTTCGCCCCCAGTTTGGCTGCTTTTATTTTACATGCACTCAGTTCTGGCTGTCCAGGTGGTTAAGGTTTGTAAGATGGGAGTTGGCTGGAGATTACCTTCATTGTTGCAAGAAAGACAAGAACATCATCACCTGTCATTGTTTCCACAAACACAATGTGGGAATGTGCACAAAAACCTGTGCAATAGTCCAAATGCCAGCCAAGTCATGTTCAAAGACTTTTCTACAAACTAACATCTATCCTCTCATATCTAAAAATGGCATATTTTATAATCTAGTCAAGTGGGCACATATTTGCAAATATGCACCGCAGATGCACACATTAGTATGCGTTAGCACACCCGCATAGACACTGGGAGCAGAACGGAGCCCAGCAGAGTGGAGGTGAATGTACTCATCACTCACCCTGCCACCAGAGAGGCTCATTTTGTGCCGCTGAATAGACACAAGGGATCAACCAAACCAGAGCAGGAAAGAACAACAGATGTTGAATGGAAGACAAAACCTTTCACATATAATCCTGCACTGCTCCTAAAATCAGAAAAATAGCATTTGGAAACTTGTTTATCGGCAAAAAGATATAAAGTCCACACCCCTAATGCGTATATCCTTGACTGGTGAAAAGAAGGAGGGGCGGTACGAGTGCGGGTGGTAATTCAGCTATCATTAGCTGAGGTGCTGAAATGTTTTTCCTGCATGGGATGCCGTCCTGCAGCATTTGTTTCCTTCACAGTTCCTAACACTCACCACCCTCTCTTTCTCCTCGCGGTGCCCTGTTAAGGGCAGGAAGCCATCGGTGATGGAGCGTGACCCGAGCTGATGGCTTTGCAGCTCCCACAGCGCATACATAGCATACAATGTGCATATGCGGCCAAGTATAAACATAGTTGGCTCACATTATTCCAGTATTAAAAAAAAAAAAAAATGGAATTCTGCTCAAATGGTTTTGCAAAGATTCGATCTTCTCCCTTTCATTGAAAGCACAAATGAATGAATGAATAAATAAATAAATAAATAAATAAATAAATAAATAAATAAATAAATAAATAAATAAAATTGTGGCGCCTCAAAAGAGGAACAAAAATCTTTGGTGAGTTTTCAAACAACCTCATCTCCTGAAATAATTAAACTGGAAGTTCCATAAAATTTTCAATTACCGGTAATCTATTTACAGATATATTTTAATATAGTAAGTGCCATGTAAGTGTAAAAATAAAAATAAAAAATAAAAATAATAATCCAAGTATTGACTGTTAACAGCTCAACTAAAAGGTGTCAAATAGCTTTTTTTTAATTTATTTATTTTTTATTAAAATTTTATATTTTGCTCTAAGATGAAAACTCAACTCAACTTTATTTATAAAGCGCTTTAAGAATAGGCATTGCTGTATACAAAGTGCTGTACATAAACAAACATCGGTTTTGCAGCAAACAAGAACAAAGCAAACATTTTGAAGTGCGAATACAGGTTTTGTTTTTTTTGTTTTTTTACAAGTAAACACATCTTACATCAGTAAATACAAAAGAAGCAGTGAATAAAGACATAAATACATAAATAAGTAGACTAAACATCAAACTCATACACACCACAAGACACCAAGAAAAAGTATCATGGTGCGGCAAAAGCCAAAGAATACAGATGTGTTTTAAGACATGTTTTAAAAGAGGATAACGAGGGGGACTACCTAATATTTAGTGGAAGGTCGTTCCAAAGGGAGGGACCGGCAACAGCAAAGGCTCCTCTAAGCCTCCGCTTAGCCCTCGGTACCTCCAATTGAGTCTGGTCCGCTGACCTGAGGCAAGACCATTGAGAGATTTGAAAAGAAATAGAAGAATCTTAAAGTGGATTCTAAATTTCACGGGCAGCCAGTGAAGAGAGGCCAGGATAGGGGTTATGTGTTCCCTCTTTCGGGCACCAGTAAGGAGACGAACAGCAGTATTTTGGACAAGCTGGCGACGCTGCAGGGAGGACTGGCTGATTCCAAAATAAAGTTTGTTTGTTTGTTCAATAGCAACTGGTGTCACTTAAATCTTATTAGACGCTAGATTAATCCCAAATGGAACTGAAATAACACTTAAATCTACAAAATCCTATTTAGTTCATTTTGCCTAATATTTGCAAATAGGACCTATGGGTCATGACAATAACACATGCACAGCTCAATAGTGTTAACATAATACTTGTACATCAATCATTGTGCTTTTGTTGAACACGGCAGTCCCAAAGTGCAAAACCCAAGTAAAATTAAATATACAATCACATTAAGGAGAGTGATGAGACTCTTGGGTCATCCTGTAAAATAAACCTTAAAAAAAAAAAAAAAAAAGTACAGAATGAAGATCTAATCACCCCTTTAATAACAAGTCACTGTCTCACTGTCATCATTTGCGTTTGTGCTTGCATAATTTCCTGTCAGTCAACTAGACTAATTGGCAAGATTGCATTTTTATGCAGAACTGTTCGGCCTACAAAGACTTATTAGCACATCACACGTTTGACAACTTACATGATGGATGTTTTTACTCAGGCCCTAGCTCGGCATTTGCTGTGGCAACATCAGAGAGGGGAAGAAATACGTCACAATTTCAATCTCGTCTCCTCTCCTCTCGCCCATCTTTTTGAAAAGCAACGTCTTTGAAGCTCATGATGGGAAGGGGGAGCGATTAAAGCAGTCAGCAAGCAAATTAGCATGTCAAAAGGCCCGAATCAATACCCTGGCTGTACCATCACAACCCGGCAGTTCTTTCAATCCCCCTTCAATGCCGTCCCACCATTCCTCCGGCTGTTTTCCTCCTTCTCCTTCCATTTTATCCCGCACTTGTGCACACTCTCCTCCTTGCTCCCTTGCCCTTTTCTTTCTCTTTAGCTCACTTTAAATTTCCCTACCTCCCCCTCCTCCGCAAAACCCTTTTCTCCCTCAGTTGAGAGGTGGCAAGCAGAGAAGGTGTTTATAAAGTGAGATGGACTGATGTATAGGCAGAGAAAGACGGACAGAAAGAGGAAGAAGTGGATGGCCATCAAATGGGCATGGGCTATTTTAGAAAGCGGGCCCCTGCCATCGTCTTTGTTGCCGAAAAAGGAATAACAGGCTTTACTTGCCAGGAAGCCGAGACGATGGATGATAGAGATGGAGAGGCAGGGTGGGAGGTAGAGAGACAAAGAGAAACAAAAATCACAAGAGGAAGTGAAGTGGATAGAGATTTAGTTCCAGTCTGACAACTGTGCTTTTTCTGTACCTCAAACGTTGGTTCACTATTACACCTACATTCCCCGTGGCCTCGGTCAAACTGTTACCGAAAGCTCGGGCATAACACTGTAACTACAGTTTTAGAAGGGGCAATTTTAAATTTTAGCACACAATGTATGAGTAAATCACCTGCGACAGAAGGTCAAAGCGAAAGATTGATGTGCTCACACATTAGTGGGGTTTCCATCCACCCGTTTTTATTCGAATTTTGAATAAATCCAAAAATAAAACTGAATGGAAACGCTAAAAATTTGAAAAAGGGCCCAAAATTCACAAACGAAAGTTTTTATGATTGAAGGGGGTGTATTTTAAAGAGTATCGAAAAAAGGAAAATGCAAATTTTGGCTATGGAAACAGGTTTTCCATATAAACGCTGACAAGACTGGATACACGTCACATGTTTTGACCGGATATTACATCACACGTACGTTTGTAGTCACAAAACAATGGCGGCTGATAAAGTAACGTATGTTTAGGGGAACAAGGAAAAAGAAATCTTTCTGGAATTAATTAAAGAAGCGAATATTAATGCTATTTTAGACGGAAACAGCAAAAAAACATTTATCTTTAATTACAAAAGCAAACATAACACCATCATCTAGATGCACTGTTGTCGTCACACCTTGTCACAGTAAAGGTGTCTTATCAGATTCAAGGCGTAGTGACTTTTATTATGTAGGCACTGTGGGAAGCATGGCGCGACGTGTCTTCCTTCACAATGAACATGTTAGCATTATAATCAAGTCACGTCCCTAGTCTGGAACTGATGTGGAGTTCGTTTGACAACTGATGTTGGCCAAAATAACATTGTTACAAATCTGAAGAAAAACGGCTGCCATGAGATTTACTGACAATTCTGTTCCACCAAGAATCATAATGGGACTTTACAACTCCATAAGCACCATAACAAATATAAGGAAAAGATAAGTCATAGCGACACATGAAACACGTGAAACACTCGCCTCATAATGTAATTAATCACGCCAACAATTGTATTCCTCTTAACCGTCTGTGCAACAACTGTCAAAAAAAATAAATAATACATATATTATGGAGACATGTGCCGCAAATCACCATATCCATCCAGTATTATTTATTTATTTATTTTATTCTGATTGTTGTAGTAATTGGCAGTGGTAGAAACAAGTAGGTTATCTGTCATTATGGAGTGAGACATTTGCGTGACATAAATGCTAACAAAAATCAATGAAAACACCCTTTATAGCCTGGACATAATTAGAATTCCTATAAAAATATATATAATAATAATAATAATAATAATAATAATAATAATAATAATAATAATAATTAGTATAAAAAAAATCTAATTATTTGATGTAAAACTTTTTTTTTAGTAGTGAAAATAGTTACTTTGCCTGGTAATGAGTTACTTTTATTATGAAGTAATTCAGTTACTAACTCACTTACTTTTTTGAGCAAGTAATGAGTAACTATAACTAATTACTTTAATAAAGTCATGTTCCCAACACTGGTAGTAGACATATCATAGACTGTATCAAACTAGTGTCCAAGTCAGTGAGATCTGGGGCAGAAACTAAGCAGCCCAACAGCTCATCAGATGCATGGCCAACTTTCACTCAGAGTCCACAATAGGAGGGTGATTGCAAACAGCTTAAAAATGTTACATCCCTCACTGTCTCTTTCTTCTGCTGATTTCTATCTAGAGTGTTCCTGATCCTGCCCCGGTGATAGAAGGTGGTCTTCGCTACTCTTCCGTTGTCATCCGTTTCACTCCAGGGCACAGATTCAGTGGCCAAATCAAAGGCTGCTCTGTGGCAATCAGTTAGGTCTTATATGACCAAAAATAAATAAAAAATTGCAATAAAGGGCTGCTCTGTAATCTGATGGGGCCTGGCACAGGACGCAGGATCCATTTTAATGAACTCAACCCCATTTATAATCACGGCAGGGGTTGGAAATGGTACAGTGGTTAATCATCCCAGGATTTGAATGCAAGTCTGTTTTAGGATGCATTTCATAACCTAATCTAATCACCTTGTAAAATCAGAGTGCAAAGTGCATTTGGTGAAATGCTGATTTGACCTTTTATCAGGCAAGGCACATTAATTTTGTAATATTTGTAGTCGTTCCAAATGGACCCCAATGCCTCACTAACGATATGAGTCAGTAACTGATTACCCTCAGTCAATCATTGAGGAACTATATTAAATATATACATGCGTAAAAACAAATATATAACCGGGGTGGGCATACTATCAGTAATCCATCAGTCCGTCACAAATGGACGCCTTTTTTGCTATCGAATGACGAGAAACTCTCCATCTCTCTTTTGTTTGTCAGTGTAATCGTCACTAACCGGGTCAAGTACCGACGGACCCCTCAGTCGAGGGACGCCCATTTTGACAACCACTGACGAATGATGCACTAAAAAAATGCCAACTTCTGTCTCTGGGTCCTAAAATAGTGGTGACGAAGTCATGACAGAAGCGTGGTTAAAATAAAATAACGGACTGATGATTATAATTCAGTTCAGCTTGAAAAAAATGACACATAATATAACACAATATAGATCTACATATGCAATGCTGTGGAGAAAAAAAAAATCCTGAACAAATATACTGAAAGAACACTTTGTTGTTGGAAGTGAATTTGGTAACCACGTCCTCAGCAATCCTTTAGCAATCCTGCTGACTGAGTGAGCATTAATATGAGTATGCATTTGCATCTACGCATAGGATACTGTAGACGTGTAAAGTGCATGTGCATTAACACACCTCAGGGTTCCCTGTTCTTTGCACCCACTCGACAGCAAAGCTGAAAATGTAATTTGGAAAATGTGTAGTGCTCTCAGCACTGGGGATCCAAAGCTGCTGATCAGTGACCAAAGGCAGAGGTGTGTCCATGCAGGGGCATGTCTCTGGGATTAGAAACCATGATCCCTTCTGATCCTCAGTGAGCTGTCAAATACTGTTGGAAGGGGAAGAGGAAAGCCACGATCCCTCACAGACACACACTGTGTAGAGCATAAGGGATAAAGAGAAGGAAAAAGAAAAAAAAATGATTATGGATGAGAGTCAAGAAAAGCGAAAGTTGAATATACAACAGTTGCCTCTAGTATTGAAGAAGAAGCATACGTGTTAAATGGAGGAAGTGTGCGGAAGGAAGACGAGACAATGATGAATGGACTTCTGTCTAGTTGGTCTGATAAATGGCTGGGATGTGAAAGGTGAAGTGGGGGGTTATGGGTATTGATGGTGATTGCTCTCTGAACAAGCCTGCTGTAGTCGGGTCATGACCTGCGGTGGCTGCGGGCGATATTACTGTCACTGCTGCTACCTGTACCAAATATTGCACATAGCACATGCTTCAGATTCTTATTCTAATGTCAGCAGGACAACTGAACTCAGAGATTTTGGTTAAAAGATAAGTTTTTCGGCATTTCTCATTCTTTTTATTCTGCACCTTGATGTGTGACTATTGTTGTGTGATATACTTTTGGACCATTTTTTTATACACTTTACACAATGTGACTTCAATTTTTTTTGTACAGTACCTGTTGCAATGACGATAAATAGATTCTTATTGTTCTTGTAATTCATGGCAAATTTGGGCAAGGGGCACCCAACAAAATTTGTTCCATAGCTCACATTACTACAATTTAGACAACTAATTTAACATTTGAGCATGGTTGGGTCTCCCTAAATGCAAGTAATGTGATAGTCCAAAAATCTGTAGTGCTACCATAAACTCACGACCAATGTTCCAAAATATCTCCAACCTTATCATTGGTCCTTTTCTAGTGGCGTTCACTGTCTTGTACAACTTTATCTCCCGACACAGTTACCCTTTGTGTTTCTCACATTAAAGCTAAAGACTACCACAGACTTATTAAGTAATAAGTAACTCATATAAGCACCAGTGTGAATCTGTCTCCACTCCATAGACTTGTTCAACTAACCAGAAGTTAGAGTGGAAAGAATAGACCCACAAGCAAGTTAAAGGCGACACACATTATTAGCAAACATTGGAATTACACAGTACACGCACAAACACACATACTGTATACCGGTGCCGTCAGCTCAAAACCTTGTACCTCCAAAATCATCACTACAAATCAGACCCCAAAAACGGCATATTTGTTCAATCATTAACATTGTATCGTCAAAGAGAGCAAGCCATTATTTTCAACATTTTAGATTGGTCAATAATTCGTAATATATATATTAATATATATATATATATATATATATATATACCGTATATACCGTTTTTAGTCAGGGTGACTATTGCTTCCACAACAGCAATGACCTCAACCTTCTAAGTGAAAGAGAAAGATGAGGGTGAGATCAGGAGCCGGCTACAGCCATGACAGTGAAGTCATTTGGGTTGTCATAAACTTTTGAGGAACTAATGATCCAGGACGAACTTTATGAACAATGGCTAACACACATGCATACGTAGCATATACTGAAAGTATGTCACTACGTGGAGACGTACACGTCCCAGTGCCACAATGGATTGTAACGTGTACACACACCCTCAAGAACACACAATGGAAGGTGTTTCGAGTCCCCAGACAGGCTGTCCCTGGTAGCTCCACAGAGATTTACCTAAACAAATAGCTTGAAAATACACATTTTCATCCATCAGTCAAGCTATGATTAGCCATCCCACAGATCTCTCCAGCCAGACCTATCAACCGTTGACACTGAAATTTTGTTTTATGTGTTTTTTTGTTGTTGTTTTTTTTTTGCCAGATTTTAGTTGTAACTTGTGACTGATGTGTATGGTTTCATTGAAGTGTTTGTTTTCAAACAGATGTATTGCTGAATACAATTTATTATTTGTAAGATTATTGTGGCGATGTTGTTGTTTTTGTATCAATAAATCATCTGGCGATAATGATGTCCTGTTCTGCTATTTCTACTTTTCCATTGCTATCGCTGCTGTAAAGTAGGTCCATGGATGAACATGCTAGGCACATCGACATGATCATTTTATGACTTACACGGGAGGTCACATGCATCAATCATAGAGTACAGTATATGGATCGTGTTTTGTATGACAGACACTACAAAGGCATTTAATTCATGTATGCAGTTCGTTCTTGCGTACATGGCCAATAGGTTTGTAATATGATTTAAAATGAGTTCAAATAGAAATTGAACCATTCAAAAGTTTGGAAGCACAAGATGTATCCAAACTTTGGACTGGTACTGAATGTGTACACATATTGGACTTGTTTGTTGTTAAGCAAACACATATGATTGTAAATATAGCAATATAAAAAAACCCTAGTTGTTTTTTGGAACACTTCCTTGTGTTCAGAATTTGTTTATACTTTGTGCACTGTGCAGTATTTATTTAGGTTGCGTCAATTTACAGATTGTTAGGCTACGCCCAATTTCAGTTACTGATGTCATTGTTATCGTTTAATTAAAGTGATTGGCTAGAAGTTTGAAAAGTTATGTAATGTTTGTTTGAGTGTCAAAATATAATCATCTCATATTCAAGGTTATTATAGTTAACAACACCAATGAAATTACTAAAGCAAAAACTGAAAAAAGATTTCTGTAACGAAATAATATTAAGACAAGTGTGTAAGACACAATTTGGCACATTTTTTTTTTTTTTTTTCAAAATTCTGTACTTTTGGTCATTCCGCATGTGTGGGTGTCACCGTTTTAGTGTCTCTTGAAAAGTGACGATTTTAGAGGTACAAGGTTTTGACCCAAAGCTAGTGCTCTATAAAATAAAAACTGTGAAAAATAAATAAACAAATAAATAAATAAATAAATAAATAAATAACCTGCTCTTATGTGACTTTTTTTTTTTAAATTAAGAGATTGTGGTGATTTGTTATGTTATTTGTGCTGCGGCTCAACATGTGGCTTACATTTGTTTACATAACTGGATATGAGACCCCTTTGAGAGTGACTTCCTATCACTTCCTCTTGCTCTTACCTATTCTTAGTGTGTATTTGTTGATGTTCTCACACATCCTCCCTTTTCCTGCCCCATTCTCCTTGACATGCTGTGAGTTGAGCAGTTTGGCTGTCTCCATTGTTTAGTGGCGCGTCCATATTTGTGTCCGCGATCATAACCACATTTGCATACTCATCAACCTCCACCTCTCTGTTTCGTTTGTTTATGATAAATTAAGATACAGCTCTTTTCATTGTAAACAATGTCAGGAAAGCATCCAGCTCTGCTGCCTAATCAAACACACATGTAAGTCGTTCACTCCCCGGAGATCATGCTGCAGATAAATTGCATAAAAACAATACCAAATTTATGTGCCCTCCACTGCCCTTGCTGGACTTACTGTATATGACTTGCACACTCTGATAATTATCAGATGAAGCTGAAAAGGTATATCAGATATGTTATATCACATCACGTTGAATAGGGCTGCTCGGTTATGAAGAAAATATTAATCATGATTAATTTGTGAGCAGTTTGTTTACACAGCCTTATCTTTGCCTGAATTTACAGGCCATGATGCACCCGCAGTGTACATTGCAGTTCATAAAAAGTCCTTCTTCGGTTGGTGCGATAGGTTCAGGTGGCAACCCCCCGAGAAAGTCTGGCATAAGTGCAAATGTGGAATCAACCGAAGATGCTTCTGTTTGCTAGCTTTTTAACAACTCAGACACTTTATCTTCCTAAATTATGCCTCTCTTCTATATGTTTCGTTCTTACGTTTAGCTTCTGTGCCCCATGCCTTGGATTTTAAGGTGTGGTCACTCTTGACCATTCTCAAGAGGTTGGGTGGAATACTTCAGATTTTTATGATAAGGCTATTGTACTAATTTTCTTTCGAGGAGTTGAGGAGGAAGTTAAGGTCTACGTGTGCATACAAAGGTGGAGTACTTGGTACACAGGAAGCCTTCCAAACAATATTTAATTATTTTTTGTACTTTTTTGTTGTTGTTTTTTTTGTTTTTTGTTTACAGCCTTATGCAATCCAAAGAATACAAAATTAGTTGGCTCTCCAATGCATTTGTCATAACATAACCACAAAATATATGCTTGATATTCAATTTAAATACAATGCATAATATGTCACTATTAAGATTTTTTGTTTTTTTTTCTGTATGAGGGTTTACATTTGTTTTGCAAATTTTATTCATACACCCTCATTGAAGTTCTGTGATTTGCATATAAGCAGACATTTTAATCAGGGTCGTTGGTGGCACTTGTGTGATAAATTGGTCCTGTTGCAAACACTTATAAATCATTTGACAAGAAAAAAAAAATACTGGCATCCGTTGGAGCTCCTGATGCTATAGCCAACATCAGCACAACTTTGGCAATTAACAACAGAATATTATTAACATTGTTAACCTTACTGTCCGTTGTTGGCCTTCATTAGCACTGGTATTAATATCATCCACGTTAATGACTCATTAATTTTGTATCTTATAAGATATGAGACATTTTTTGCCGCCAGGTCAAGGTTAAGACGTGTGTTGAAAGTATCATCAATCACGGCGATCAGTTTCGGTGACCGTGTGTCCCTCATTCATCACACTGATAGGTTTCGCTGGCCGTGTGGCTGCAAGTCGCCGTCAGGGCCGGAGGCAATTAATAACCCCTTGTGACAGAATTAATGAGTTAACCTGCTCCACTCTCCTGCTGTTCCTCTGACAGATGCTAACATTCAGCAGCTAGTCGTCCTCACTAATCCCCACTATCAACAGTGGCTCAGGTCGGTGGCTGTGATTGTTGTCTGTCATCTATCTGTGTCAAAAAAGACAGCACATACGTCCAAGATTTAGTGCAGTTTGTTAAACCCAGACAGGAATTGCCGCCAGAGGATAAACAAAACACTTTTCGAACAGGAATCTCACCTGCTATCCACCTGTAGTAAAATGAGTAGAAGTTAGAAAGACAAAGAGGGATACGGCATAAATAGAGTGGTGGTTCTCAAGAGCAGAGGCTCTCCTTGCCCTCGGGTGCTGAAAACTGATCGTTCCTTTTTTTTTTTGAAAGAGCAGCTTTGTGTGAAGACACCTCTGACTGCCCTTCTGAAGAGCGCTCACTGACTGTTATGACTGAAAACATTGAACAGGTTTTCAACACCCAAAAGAAGATAAATCACAGTGAAATGAAGAATGGCAACACTGCAGTTTGAACTTAATTCTCTTTTTATCATAAAAGAGGCTAGGCTAGCGCCAGGTTATATAGTGCTGTGTGTTGGGTTTTATATTCCTGCGTTCTATTGTTGCATAGGGTTTCTCTAACGCTTTCAGTCCCTGGTGTATTGAATACTTTTGTTGTGTAGGCAGGAGAATAGTTTACCCGTACTTTGTATACAGGTCATTCGACGTGGGCTTTCCATGGGTGAGTGTGTAGGTTGATGTTTTATTTGGAACTCATCACTGTTCAAAGCCTGCTGTAGGCTGGTGCCACACAGGAAAACTTAGCTGAGTTATAGTTGACTTGCTTGTCTCTTGCTCTCAACATCTTTTTTCTTTGTTTTTCTTGTCCATGCACCATTGTCATAAGATTGTTCTTCTTCTCATGCAGTGCAACTAATTACGAGCAGACGCACCCCAATCACATGAACAAAACTACTCATTAAATACCGCAAACCATGCCCTCCTTTCCTCCAAATGTGCTTTATTTGACAAACAATTGGGATGTGGATGTGGTGGGAGGAAGCTTGACAAAAGAGAAAAGTTGAGGAGTGAAAAGCCTTCTGGGGGGGAAAGGGGGAAGAATGTGATGTCCCACACTATGTGGGATTCCATCTTTTGCCTTCTCAGAATAGAGTAAGTCGCCAGTCTTTTGTCCGCCTTTGATCTCTTAGCTTAGGGATTTGGCACCTGACAAACCATCTCTATCGAAAAGAAATCCTGCAGAGTGAAAGCTTAAAAGAGAAAGAAAAATACATTGAGAATTTAGACAATGGCTGAGTAAAAAAATAAATAAAATAAAACAATAAAAATGTGTTTTTGGTTTTGAGAGCTGACAGGGTGACCTCTTTTGTCAGGCTTAAAAAATAAAATAAAATACATGATTGTTGTTGAGCGCTGGTATTTTCACTTGCATATGGGTTTGCCACGTTGGCCCGGACAGTAATAAATCCATCGGCTCTTAAGGGAGATTCTGCTCTTAGGCCACATTTTCTTAGACCACCCACTGCTGCGGTTCTCTTTCCTCACATACGCTCCCTCTCCTAATAGGAAGCAACTTCCCCAGCTTTACTTAGACATCAACCTCTCTCATCCTTCCTCTGAAAAACTTTCTGCAGGGCAGACACTGCTGTAAACAAACCCACATATGTTGACTTCACATCTTTTAACATATTTTAAAATATCCAGGATTTAAAAACCACAGAAAGTGATGCCAAGCCATGACTGATGGCAACCAGATTTGGACAGTGGGGAAAATATTCTCAAATAGCCAGTGGGGGCTCAAGGATCAGCTTAATAATTGAAGAGCAAAAAAAAAACCTAATCAACCGTGCACAGTTTGAGGTATCCTGCCCTAAAACTGTGTCCTTAAGAGGCTCAGACCTGAAGGCTGTGAAGCATGCGGCTCAATTAACTCTCTCTACAGCTTTTTGCTGAGGGGCGCCATCTCAAACAGCTGGGTGACCCGACTCTCAACTCAAGACACTTTTCTGGTCAGCGCACATGTACAAACTCTGAAAGAAGCTATGGCTTTTGTCATCTGAAGCGGACACAACCCCTGAAACAACCCGCAAATCCAAAGCGCCGTTACAACTAATTCTAGTGTTGGAGCCTGAACGTTAAGATCGGTAGATAACACAAAGCACCTCCTGACTAATCTCTCCTCTTTGACGCAACTGTGATAAAAAGAAATATAGGCTTCACGCACCCCTGCAGGCCACAATCAAAGAGGCCCTTAGCTTAGCGTTAGCAGGGATTTACTCCTGATGAACCGAGTGGGATTGGGCAAAGAATGGCTCAGCAGGTATCGGCTAGCAGATCACCATTCTACACTAATCCAGTAGCTGAAGAGGAGACGCAGCCCAATAGAGACTTTATTGCGCCTTCAGTGAGGGATTTCTCAGTATTTTATTGGGTTAGAAGACTTCCTTTGCTATTTGTGTCTATTAGGATGTCAGTTGGTTGGTGTAATGTGTTAAAAGTCTATTGCATGAAAATAGAATAGCACCATTTCCAGGGAAGGGAGTACCAAGTTGACAAGTGACTGTTCGTAGTAGTACTTGACAAAGTTGACGGGACCAGCTACACGTGTGTAGCTTTTTGATTTCATTACTTCTGCAATTGTCGTTGTCAGCTGGATTTAGCACAAGGTGGTGTTGATAGAGCGCTGGAGCATGGGCTGAAGAGGAACTTATTTGACTTTGGTGCAGATCCCGATGTAGATTTAGGGCAGTGGTGGCTCAGTCAGTAAGTAAGTACTTGGCTTTCTGACCACAGGATCACGAGTGAAATCTCACTGTGGGTGAAAAGAAATTACAATTAGGTATTGGAGAGATGCTAGTCAACAAACCACCCCAAGACAGATGTAGAACACTCACTGAGCAATTGACCAAAATCGAAACCAGTAATCTTCTCTCAATATCTTCCGTTGCACATGGCAGCCTCCTGGATCGACGGGTTATTTGGTCCAATCGCTGTTGTGACCGTCTGTGCTGCACCTTTTAGAGAATTGTTCCTTTGTCCGCCTGCTCTAGTGCAGCACTCGGGGTGAAATATAAGATCAGTGGACTCCCCCAGCCATTATACAAACTGAAAGACGATGGAGAAACTGCTTGAAAGTAGAAACCCCCAATCAAAATGTCACAGAAGAGAAAGGGGAGTACTGTCGCCAAAAGGAGTGTTAGGTTGACTCGCCATTTCAGATGGAGGTGTGTGTGCATGTGCGCTTGTGTTACCATCCACTGCATAATGTCAAGCCCAATGTCATAGCAACTGTTGCGTCACAGATCACCTTGAATCTCTGTTTAAAAAATGTCACCCCCACTTTGCTCTTTTTCTCACTTAACAATTGGTTCACATTCTTGTGAGCGAACTGTAGTAAATACAGCGGTAAAACTGCAGCCTACTGTTGATCACGTCTAACCATAACAATTCTGCTCTTTCTATTTCAGCCTGTAAGATCGGTTACTACCGTGCACTGGCGACTGATGGCGCCTGTTCCAAGTGTCCACTCCATAGCTACTCTGTCAGGGAGGGCTCCACATCCTGCGCTTGCGACAAGGGATATTTCCGCTCTGAAACAGATCCGGCATCCATGCCCTGCACCCGTAAGTACATACTGCATCGAGTTCAAAGTTTTGTGTTAAAGCCTGCAATATGTCGACATAAAGCCATAAAACAAGTGCAGTGGCTATAAAGCTACGCACACAAATGCTGCTTTTGCCAAAGTAATAAATTGCTAGCCAGTCACACATATTTCTACACACTGAATCCTGGCGTTGGCTGTTTTTGAAGATGTATTTTGATTTCAGGTTGTACTTAGTGATCAGTCACAGTACTCGACATCCCAACTGGGTACAAACTGATACATTCCAGATTCGTTTTTCCACAGACATTGCAAAACAGGAGATGAGCGTGAGAGAGAAAGACAAATAGAGAGCAAAGTCAAATAAATCCCTTTTTGTCCCTCTCTTGGTCTCCATTTTTCTTGATCCAGCAGCATGAGTCAGTTATTCTATTATTCCTTGCCAAACTCACAATGATTGGTGAAAAAAATACCACTGAGAATTATGCATTCTCCTGATGCTCCTTTCTTTTGAGACTTCATTCCCCCTCTGAGTCATGCTACTTAGAGTTCATATTGGTCGAAATGTACACTAAGAAAAAAGTATCAACCCTCAAAACAAAAGGGCCCTTTCCCTTGCTGCACAGGAAATAACAGCAATTTTGCTTCCATGTGACAGATGTTTATGTCTGACTGAGTATGTGTCATAAAGCAATTTCTACCAACCAAAACATCTGTTAACTTGCTTTGCTCATAGCTGGCTCACCATTAAGCCCGAATGACCTGTCAAGTTCCTGTGGATTCATCAGTCAGCTCAACGGTTTATTGGATCAGACAAGAGGCAGATTCCTAGACTCTCTGAGTTGAAACAAATCCAAATGGTTAAATGATTCCCTTGGAGTTTGATGAATGTGCAATCAAACGCCACTTGATTTGGGAAATGTTTTTTTTTACAATGAATAAGTGTTGATAATGTTTGTAATAGCCTGATTTTCAGTTTTTAATGGCTCAATTAATTATTTGAATCACAGACCAGGGTGACCAGATGTCCTGTTTTGACTGGGGCAGTCCCGTTTTCGAGCCTTGAGTCCCACCCCCCGGTGGATCTCGCCAATTTCATTGTTTTGCCTCAATATTACGCAGGTCACTTCCCGGTGTCCCGTTTTTGTTATGTTTACGTCAGGCACACAGTTGTCATAGCGATTCATACGATAAACCCATCATAAGAGAATTTGACTGCTAAATTCTTTCCCATTTACTTGGATGTGATTTTATATATATATATATATATATATATATATATATACACACACACATATATATAATCCCAAGTCCTCCAAAGCCAATTATGTGGCCTCACTTACATGAAGTTGCTGGCTGACATCGTCCCCATTGTCCTGTTAGTCAGTGTGGCATTCAAGTGTGGCTGCTGGAAGCAACAGCTGCCATAGCTCATTACTTGGCTGCTTTTATTGGACCGTGCATCGCAATCTTCTGCGTTCCAAACTGCAACCGACCTTTGGCCCCCGCTTCGTCAGCCGCTGAACATTTGATCTTTGAACTATCCATCCACCGTTTGTCGTCTGCTCTTTTCCTTCTGCATTTTGTTTTTGCTTTTCAGCCTGATGGGTAATTACAGCTGTCACTCACACTCCCCTCGACATCCTACAATTTGGTGTCTTCCTTTCAACACCCACTCAAAAATATTTTAAGTATTTTTTTTCTTTCTAGTGTTCAAACGAGGGTGGGGGAATCATTGGACTAAGGGTCTATCAACACAAAATTATAACAAAATAGATTGATGGTTTTTATTCGGCCTTTGAATTAGTATTTTGCTGCTAGTTTTAAACTTTTTTTGAAGCATTTTAGTCCTGGGCAGAATTTTACTTTGTGTTTTTGCTTTTAATGGCAGACGTTTTTTGACATCCATGGGAAACATAACCAGACAGTAATGTTTCATTTTTATGTCTTTTATCTCTCCAAAAACAAGATCAGGTTACTTTAACAAATTCTTATACTAGGTAGAGGATATCTCTCAAGTGATATGTGCAGGTTAGCCAGGACAGACCACATAATGTTCTTGGGGAGAGTAGCTCGTGGTTGCAATGCTTATATATCCAGTACACACATACATGAAACTACACATACACTCAGCACAGAGCAGTAATGAAGGCCATGGACAGACACCCATGGGAGTTGCCTTCTGGTTACAAGGAGGGGGTGTTCTACAATTTGGGGTTTCTTTTGGCCCTTGATGTGTTTCTCAGATTTTTCCCAGTTTTCTTAGTGGTGGTTTGGCTAAAGAGGAATGAGGATGGAATGGGGACGCCCCAAGGGGGGCATTGAATATATCCCAGATGGATTGCAGGAGTGGCGTTTGATGCTCAGGCCAATTTTGCCTGCCCTCCACCTTGGACCTGCACAACACTCAGCTAACAAATGCTGATAGGAAGAGACAGGAGGGAAAAAGGTAGACAATGAAGAGAGGTGGTTGCATGTGAAGGAAGACGTTTAAGAGTAAAAATGAGAAAGACAGATGAAGCCTGGGCTGACAGAGAAGAAAGAACTAATGCTTGGAGCAAATTGCTTGCCCATAAACGGATGACAAGGTGGGGAGGTAGAAGCTTTAACTTCAACTTTATTTTGGACTAACTTTTGGATGTGTGACCATGTATTTGAAGGTTGCCTAGATTTTCATCTACAATCCCATTTCCCTGTCCACACACCCCCTTGGGATTAATTACAAAATGTCAGTCACAGCCAACAGCTCCCCCACTCTCCATTACTCCCATTGGTGCATTCTGGGAGAGCGACAGGTGTGGCTAAAGTTGGTTGAAATAGCATTTAGAAGCATTGACGTGTGAAGCAAGAAACCCTACACATCTGTCCACTTGAAAAGTTACACAGTTATAATGCTCAGTTTAGACTACAGTAGTATTAAACCAAAATATATTCTTTGGTAGAGTGCTTAAAAAACAGATGGATAGTGAAATAAATACAACACTGTCAAGTATAGAAGTGGACATTTTAGTTGAGACGAACAAGCTGACAAGAGCTCTATTTTAATCACAGTTGGGTGTAGGGCTGGGTAACTAACTACTCTAATTTACCTTAATCGATTCAATTTCGATTCACAAGAGTTCAGTTCGATCCAATTTAAACTTTTTCCCCGATTCAATTAACTTCAATTCAGTCCGATATTGATTCATTATGGAATAGCAATTCTTAAATATCAAGGACATAATTAAATTTCCCCAAACATTAAATTCCAAATAAATTATTGTGGATACAGTAACTGGTTAAATTATTTAGTTTATTGATTAACACGTGTTATAATCTGTAACACAAACATTGACATCAGCAATAGAATCTTTGTCATTGTAACATGTGCATTGAAAATTGAAGTGCCAAAACCAGCCAGTGCAAAAAACATTCAAGTCCTATAAAACTATAAAAGACATATTTAAAATATGAACCCAACTAAAAATAAACACATAGTGCCAAGAAAAAACACACATCTTGCAGTAGCACAATCCCCTCTTTTCCTGAGCAACAAATGTTACCTTGCAGAATTATTTAATGTCATTATTATTGCTGTGGGATAAAACGCTGTTTCTGAATCTGTTTGTCTGAGTTCTGATTTATCTGAACCGTCTGCTTGATGGCAGCAGCTCAAACAGAAAATGACCAGGGTGGGAGATGTCCTTCAAAATGTTTTTGGTTTTTGTGCAGCACCCGGATCTGAGATGAAAATATTTTCATAATTCTAATTCATCCATCCATCCATTTTCTTAACCGCTTGTTCCCCACAAGGGTCGTGGGGGTGCTGGAGCCTATTCCAGCTGGCTTCTGGCAGTAGGCGGGGTACACCCTGAACTGGTTGCCAGCCAATCGCAGAATTCTAATTCAATAATCGTAAATATAAATTAAAATATTCCGAATTGCCTTAAAGTGCAATAAGTCAGGTCTTTCATAAATGGAAGAAAATACTTTAAATTCCTGTGAACAGTAAATTTCAAGAAAACAGTCAGATGATACACAAAAATGACCTTTAAAATTCTATTTTCTTATGAATTTATGGGAAAAGGAGATTAAAATAATCAATTAATGATTTTATGAATCGGTATCAGGCTTGAAAAGGAAAATCGATTTGATATTGATTGTTCAATCTTTTTTTAAAGTCAAGCCTAAGTCTAAGTCTAAACCCAGCCCTAGTTTGGTGTAGGTGCCTTAATTTAGAAACATCATCTATAAGTCCAACAAATTAAAAGTGGGTGAGGAAGAGTAAATATGAGGGATGTGTGAGGAGGGCAGTGCTTTATTATAATTTTAAAATTAGATTTGCTAATATTTTGTTGTTGTTATTGTTGCCAAAAGGCTCATAATAAAACCATGTACTCAGTGGTTCTTTTTTTTTTTTTTTTTTTAAACCGCATTCACTCACGCTATTCATTTCTATGCCTCTGCTCGGGCACATTCTAATCATGCTAATCAAATTCCAAATCCTTACTTCTCAGCATAACTCTCCGTTCTACATTTATACAACTTTTCAAAGTTTCATGTGCAAATACATGCCCATCCTGTTGACATACTTTTCCAAATGCACTCTGTGTAAATCTTCAATCGCTTTAATTTAGCAATTTGTGCACATACACCTCCTCGATGCATTTATAGTCTCGCCTTGTCTGTGTCTCAGTCACATCTTTCAGTCATTGTGCTACTCTAAAAATAACACTGATAATTAATTTCCTTTGCAAAATGATTAGTCTGCCAACTGACTAGATTTCATATTTCAACGTGCATCGATCCCCCCCAGCGCGCTCGCCAGCGCTTCATTAGTCAGAGGGAGATGGAGAGAGGGCAGGGAGAGTTAAGTCAATTACTGAATCTTATGTTTGAAAGCAACACGCAAAAAAACACATTCATGAAAGCAGAGCTGACATGTAAATTGAAATTGATGATGTGGGAAGTTTGTGTCACATCTGCATTGCCGCTTGCATTTAAAAGCACAGTTTGTAGACCCAAGATCAAAGCAGTTGTGGTGATGGTGGGGTGGGGAGCTTGAGAACAAGATCCAACACAAACATGGTCTGCAGTTATTGTTGGCAGCCAAGAAGGCAGTCTGTTAGATACGGACTGGCATATCGCTGTCTGCCACTTATTCGACACATGAAAAAAAAAAAAAAAAAATCATTTGGATGATTGGATTACAGTTAAATTGCACAGGCGAAACTGGAACTGCCAATGTTTTGATAGACAGGACATTAAAAAGGAATCCAAGAAGCTCAGCTCTTGATTTTAAGGACAAGCCAATCTAACTTCTAATATACATTCACCCGCGATATTAAGTACATCTGTATGTTATGTGTGCGTGTCAACTGTGATTTACACTGTGATTAAAGTTTGCAATTTCAGTTTACCGTACTGAAGGTAATCACCTTCAACCAAAAATCTTGGTTATGCGAAATAGCCGAAACACCTGTTGGTATGATACCGTAAAACGGTACAACCACAATGAAAAATATTTCTCTCACATAGGGTTACCATGTTTTTATTTTTAAAAAAAAGAAGACATTTGGTCCGACCTCAAGTACCATCCGCCGCCGGTCCGGGGCCTGGTCGCGGGGGCAGCAGCTCTAGCAGGGAAACCCAGACTTCCCTCTCCCCAGACACTTCAACCAGCTCCCCCGGCAGGATCCCAAGTCATTCCCAGGCCAGCCGAGAGACTTAGTCACTCCAGCATGTCCTGGGTTGTCCCCGGGGCTTCCTGCCGGTGGGACATGCCCGGAACACCTCTCCAGGAGGCGTCCATGAGGCATCCGAAGCAGACACCCGAGCCACCTCAACTGGCTCCTCTCCACGCAGAGGAGTAGCGGCTCGACCCTGAGTCCCTCCTGGATGACAGGGAGCTTCTCACCCTATTTCTAAGGGAGACCCCAGACACCTTGCGGAGGAAACTCGTTTTGGCCGCTTGTATCCGGATCTTGTTCTTTCGGTCACGACCCACAGCTCGTGACCATAGGTGAGGGTCGGAAAGTAGATCGACTGGTAAATCTAGAGTTTCGCCTTTCGACTCAGTTCCTTCTTCAACATAATGGACCGATACAGAGTCCGCATCACTGCAGACACCGCACTGATTCCCCTGTCGATCTCCCGCTCCCTCCCACTCCCACTCGTAAACAAGACCATAAGATACTTGAAGTTCTCCACTTGAGGCAGGAGGGCACCCCAACCTTTTCCTTTTTTTTTTTTTTTTTTTTTTTTTTTTTTTTTTTTTTTTTTTTTTTTTTAGAGAGCTCAGAATTGTTCATTCGGTAGTCTTACCGATTCAACGTCTTGTCATCTTTGCTCTTTTTTTTTTTTTTTTTTTTTTTGTATGTGTGCGTGCGTTTGCGTGCGTTTGCGTGCGTGCGTTTGCGTGCGTTTGCGTGCGTGCGTGTGCGTGCGTGCAAATACGTATAAATTTATACTCATTCATTCACCTAAAACCTTATAAATATCCCATTACCCTTCGCCTTAACCAGGTACTTCAGAATCTTGCCAGAGTCGTGAGATTTAAATGGTCAGGAGACCAGAGAAAAGGTCAGAAAAAAAAAGAAATAAAGAGAAAAGAAAGGTAAATCAAAGTAACATCCAGCACCGACCAAACACTTCCTGCCTTCCCCATGATTACAAAATCAAAGTCTTACGCCAACCCCGGAAGCCTCTAAATTCCAGCAAATTTAGCGAGATCTCAAGAGCCCAGAGGAAAAACTAAAGAGAGGAAGGAGGGAAGGATCGATAAGGCAGAGTGAGATCAATAGAAGCCAGTACATCCAATCCATCAAAGTGAAGTCCAGCACCAACAAGACCACTCCTGCGTGGTTACAAAACCGGAGTCCTATGCCAACCCCAGAAACCTCATACTTCTAATAAATTAAGATCTCAAGTGACCAGAGGAAAAACTAAAGAGAGGAAGGAGGGAAGGATAGATAAAGCAAAGTGAGAACCACAGACACCAGCACCAACTGATTCAAGGGGCTGTGGGAGGGAGAGGGTACTTCTGTTGAGTTTCAGTAGATGCTGGTGCGACGGATCTGGCATGCATAAGGACCACCACCAAAGAAAGAAGCCGTCAACCGCGGTCCAGCAAAGCGAGCACCCCCCCCCCCCCCCCCCCGGAATCCCCAGGCCGCGGCAGCACCAAGGCCACCCCCAAGCCACCCGAGCGGACACCGGTCGGCGAGCCGACCCAGACACCCGGAACACCCCCGCCCCAGCCCCGGCCCACACCCCCGAGCCCAAGGCCGCAGAACGAGGCCCAGCGGGCCCCCACAGCGCCCCACCGGTCCCCAGCCCCCATCCCCCCACGACCCCCCCGCACCTCACCCAAACCCGCCATCCACCACGACCCAGGCCCCACCACCCCCGACCCCCAAACCCCCGAACACACCCCGACCCCCAGCACCCAACCCCCCACCCACCCATACCTCCACCCCCCCCCAAACAAGCCGCCCCCCCCCGACGGCCGCCACCCCCCCCCGCGAACCCGGCCCCCCACGAGAACCCCCCATCCCCCCCCGGAAACCGGCACCGGGCAGCAGCGCAGAGAGGGAAGATGTGCCCACCCCACCTCCAGCCGCGCGAGATTTGCACAGCGGCGGGAGGGGGGAAGCAGAGGAGGAAGCACCAGGGGAGAAGGCGGAACACCAGAACACCGAGCCCGGTGGGGAGAGGCCCCGGTCGTCACGCCAGAGTACTAGTGACACCTAACCCTGTTACTGAGTCCGCCAGCTCGCCGACTGGCGAGCTCTACCCTTACACCGTGAATGTGGCCCCACCCAGTGTATATACAAGTGTGTGCGTGTGGTGCATTAAAATTGGGAGCAGGTGAGTCGGAGCAGAGGGAAAAAATTTCCCCTACTCCGACACACCCGTATCCCCCCCAAAAAAATGAATATGTATATGTGTGGTGCATTAAAAAAGGGAATGGAGGGACAAAGTGGTGGGGCAGGGACACAAATGGGGGGGACCACAGCGCTGCCAGGCACTGCAGTCCATCCCCTCTGATGGCTCCCCGCCCCAACTCACCCCTCCCCTTGGACGTGAGGTGCATTAAAATTGGAGGGGAGTTGAAGGGTGAAGACGGTGTTTCCACCCTTCCCCACCCCACCAAGAAATGTGTTGTGTGCCCTATGTGTATATTTACAAAGTGTATAGTGCAAGCTAGTGAAGTGAGTAAGAGGAGCGACCAGCGGGGCCTCACCCAACCCGGCGGGTGTAGGTGGCACGCCCGCCCCCCAGCACCCCCACCCCCTGCCGCCCCCCACCTCATCCACCCGGCACCACAATGGGCGGACAGCCAGCGCAGCAGGGCTACCGGACAGCCCACCGGCCACCGGAGCCCGCCCGGGGCGCCAGGAGTTATACCGGAGTGGGGCAGGCCCCAAACCCTCGCCCGGCCCCCGGAGCCCGACGCCCGGGCCGGGGAGGGAGCCCCAGGCCCAGGGAGAGGGAGGGGGAGGGGCCGCAGGGCAGACAGTGAAGGGGTGGCGGGGGGGAGGGGGAAGCGGGGAGAAGACGACAAGAAGGCGAAAGGGCGGCTGCAGGGCAGGAGGCGGGGGGGGAGAGGAGGAGGGAGGGCGACAAGGGAAAAGGGACCGGGAGGCAGAGGAGGATGGGCGGGAGGAGGCGAGGAGGGAGAGGCGACGGGGGGGAAGAAGGGGGAGGGGAGAGGGAACCACGGGGCACACCGGAGGCCCACCCACCCCGAACCGCGCCGCCGGGCACGGAGCAGCGGACCGCGCCGGGACGGCACCGCCCCGGGCACCAGGGGAAGCACCCCAACACCGCACCCCACAGGGGGCCCAGGGAGCGGCCAAGACGCAATCGCCACCGAGCAGACAACGGGGGGGGGGGGGGCAGAACCACCCCCGCCCGACCACAGGGGACGGCGTCAAGAAAATTGACTAATTAGCATGCAGTAACACCAAGTGTTGATGCTTAGTGCCCACTAGAAATAGATCTTAAGGAGTTATTGAGTATAGTGTCGTATAGTGTGGTATGCTCGAGCCCACTAGCAGCAACTAGGTTCCTGACTATATAAAAATAAAAACAATCAGATACAAAATACCAAATACAGGAGCAGCGAAAACAGAAGTTGTAACGATGTGGTGGCTCTCGTTAACAGGCAGAATCTTGGCAGGATTAAGTTGCCAAATTGAGATTAAAATATTCTATGTATATAGACCATATTTGTTTAAATCTTGATACTTGATTTTTATTTAAGGCAGAGATTTTTTCCATTGAGATATAATTTATTAGTAAGTTTAACCAGTGGTCGATATTTAGAGATTGTTTATTTTTCCAATTGACAAGGATTATTTTTTTAGCAATAGTAAGGGCTATAAATATAGATTGAGATTGTTTACATGGTAGCTCAGTTATTGTTAAGTCACCTAGTAAACACAATCTTGGAGATAAAGGAAGCCTACAGTTTAATATATCAGCGAGCTTTCCCAAGATTTTAGTCCAGAAATGCAGCACTGGAGTACATGACCATAAAGCATGAAGATAAGTATCGGCAGTGTTTTGTGAGCACTGGAGACAAATGTCGGAGTCAGAGAGTCCCATTTTTTTCATCATATATTGTGTAATATATGTTCTATGAAGTATCTTATATTGGATAAGTTGCAAATTTGTCTGTTTGGTCATTTTAAATACATTTTCACAGATTTGGGTCCAAAAGTCTGGTTCCGGAACTATAGACAAGTCTTTTTCCCATTTTAAAGTCGGTAAATACGTTTTATTTGTGTATAAAAATAACTTATATATTTTTGATATTTTCTTTATTGTTGTTGGAGAAAGCTTTATAATATCTTTAGCTAAGACAGGCAGTTGGAGCGTATCCTGAAGTGTTGGGATTTGTTTCTTAACCATATTTTTAACTTGCAGATAATGTAAGAAATTTCCCTTTTTTATTTCATATTTCTGGACCAAGTTTGTATACGATATAAACTTATTATCTGAGAAAAGATGATGAAGGTGTGTAATTCCTTTCTGCTCCCATAGGCTTAAATGGAACGACTGATTATTAAGTTGAAAGTCGGGGTTATGCCAAATGGGAGAGCACCCCAACCTTTTCCGACTGAGGACCATGGTCTCGGATTTGGAGGTGCTGATCTTCATCCCAAACGCTACACACTCGGCTGTGAACCGCTCTAGTGAGAGTTGGAGATCACGGCTTGATGAAGCCAACAGAACCGCATCGTCTGCAAAAAGCAGAGATGATTGAAATCTTGTCCACTCTTCTCTGATTGGTTCTTTCCACTGTCTGTCTGGTTTGCCCCACCTTAAGAATGTGCTTCATTGTGACTGTGCCCAGACTCACTAGCTTATGCTACACACGTAGTACGTATCGCTGTACGAGTAGTGCGACACACGGGAGGGCAGAGTGCACAGTGATGTTCACAATGCACTTCACCTCTCATTTGTCACACGAATCGTTAGTCAGATTCAACACATGCTATTTGGTCCCGTGAACACAATGAAAATCGGACATTTTCAAGAATACAGAGTCCTCGAGTTACGATGTACTCGACCTATGACGTTTCGACTTCACGACACCCGTGCATCGTCCGTAGCACCTTCTTTTTCATTGACATTTCCAATAGTAACCACGCCATTTTAAAGTTATTCAAAGTTGTGTTGTTGTTACCTCCAGCATCCACCAAGCAGGTTGACTCACCGTCATGCACGTCACATTTCCGTGTTTAAATTTATAAGCTCCACTTTGCCATCCATCAGCAATATATGTCTGTCCGGAAATACGAAATATTGGTTCCGGCAACTTCCAGGTGCAGCAAATGTGGGTTTTTTTAATTATTGTACAAAGTATTTTGACGTAAATTTCAACTTTAGCGGTGAAATACGATTTACACGGAAGTTGGGCTACGTCGCCAGCATAGGAACGGAACTCGTTTGTAACTCGAGGACCCCCTGTATATAAAAACCCTCCGATTGCCCAGACACGTGTAAAAGACAACATTTGGTCATCCTACTCTAATGGAGTCAATCACCTAATAGTACCTTTATTTGTCGAAGCGAAATTTGTAATCTAGATCATAGTGTGTAGCTGTACCCAATGTTTATGCACCTTTATCACAAATTAGCAAACTAATTTATTTCAAAATAGGTTTTCCCCAGCTGAAAGAATGAACAATTTGTTGTAAATATACACTATAAGCTTTCAAGAATAATGTCTTCTCTACTACAATAGTGACCACAGGAACATTTTGGTGTAACTCGCTACCTGCTTTGCATTTTCTGGCAGCCCCACAATGTTTGTCCTAACCACCAACTTTTTCATTAATCTCTGTAGGGCCTCCGACAGCACCTCTCCACCTCATCTCCAATGTGAACGAGACTTCTGTCAACCTCGAGTGGAGCGCGCCAAGGAGCTCCGGAGGACGCCAGGATCTGACCTACAATGTAGTGTGTAAACGCTGCGGGCCCGATGGGCGACGTTGTCAACCTTGCGGCAACGCCATCCACTTTAGCCCCCAGCAGCTCAGTCTGAAGGGAACCAGAGTGTCCATCAACGAACTGCAGGCCCACACTAACTACACTTTCGAGGTGTGGGCGGTAAACGGCGTCTCGCCACAGAGCCCCGGGCCGGAACAGGCAGTGTCTGTGACCGTCACCACCAACCAGGCCGGTAAGCTAATCAGACATGGTTTGATTGAGTTTGTGGGAGGAAAATGTCATTAAATAGCCTGAGGGCAGTGTTCAGGTCGGTAGTATCTGTCGTATCTGTATCTGCGAGCTTGAAATGCACCAATGTCAGTAATGACCAAACTTTAAAAAAAACAAGAAAATACATTTGTTTGAACACATTTTACACATTAATGATCAATTCTGCCCTACTATATTTCCACAACATGTGAGAACTGCCTGCTGAGGTGAAATTGCATTGACTTGTGTGCACCTGAAGGAGATTGGTCAATTTGTAGCATGCACCATATGTGATCGTTCTGGCTTCTTGGGGTTATAATCTCCATGACAAAACATGATTATTAAAGATGAGAATAATTTGGGTGACAGCTGGATGATGGATTCCTTTCGGTGTGAAATTATTTTCTGCAATATTCCACTTTGAGTTTTGCATAATTATGCATGTGAAGCCCCAGATTGTGCAAATGGCACTGTGCTATATTTAAACCTGGAGCTAATTCATTAGATGAGTTGTGTTGATCCACGAAAGGCGTCCTTACAAATGCTTCCAGAGAATTGTTTGTGTATATATATATATATATATATATATATATATATATATATATATATATATATATATATATATATTAGGGGTGTGAATTGCCTAGTACCTGACGATTCGATTCGTATCACGATTCACAGGTCACGATTCGATTCGATACCGATTAATCCCGATACGAATTTATAAGTCGATTGTTGCGATTTTTTTTCATTCAAATTTAGAAAATACTAATCAGTAAGCTTGTAGAGTGTAAGATTTATATGAAAATGTATTATTTATTTAACTGAAATTTCAGTCTTATAGAGGTTGTAATCTGTTTCATGTTTGAACAGCATTAAAATAAAATATTAAGGCTTAATGTTCCGTTCATATAACATTCTTCCATGCTCAAGGTGTGAATCCTAAAAAAAATCAAAAAAAAAAAATCGTTTCTGCCGATTATTGAATCGATTCGAGAATCGCGCGATGTAGTATCGCGATATATCGCCGAATCGATTTTTTTTAACACCCCTAATATATGTATATATATATATATATATATAATATGTCCATCAATGCAACATCTCCTTTTGAGCTCAAGAGCAGCCCGGAGGTGCATTCAGAACCACCGCTGGTTTTGTCATTTAGCCATTATGTAACTGGTTGTTGTGCAAATGGATTTTACGACCGTAGTCCTTTCTCGTCATCCCTCCCCTGCTCTGCACCACTTAAAGCTGATCATTACTTTGGTCTCGTTTACTATTCTGCTCTTGGGTGGCAAGCTAAGTGCCCTTTTTGTGTCACTTTTTATCACTAATTTCCATCCCTGGGAAAAGTGAATGTCTTGGATGCAGTTTGGACTGGCAATTTGAGGACACAGTGGCTTGATTTATCAGCTGGGGTCAGGAAAATAGAGATGAATGGCTGTGCTGCCTGTGGTAGAGCTGAGAGAACTGCCAGACAGCCCTGTGTACGGGATGTAATGGAGTGTATCTTAGAGTCAAGGCTGAGATTTTGCAATAGTTTCGACAGGGTGGTGCACAATTGCGTAAAGCAATCCAAAATCACACATGTCATTGGACTGGACAAGTGTTGTAGTTCTCGAGATCGGTCTTGGTCGAGATTCAAAGGCATTTTTACTCAGTCTTGTCTTGGTGTCGGACAGGTTGGACTCTGGATTTTTAATCAAGACCGGTCGAGACCAGGCCGATATTACTATGATCAGTGAGAAATGCAGAATGCAGGTGCCTTCCCTGTTTGGACTGGAGTGCCAACGTCCGTGTTCATTTGTATTACTTCAGAAACAACACAGCAGAATTTGTTTTTCTTACTGGTCATTTTTTTTTCTTTGGGTGCTGGAGGGGTGCTGGGTGATTTTTCTTTGCTATGTACAGTCTTGGTCTTTTCTTGGTCTATTCTAAAGTCATGAACTTGTTTCCGTCTGGATACTGTCTAGTCTCGATAATGACTATACATTTACATGCAGTCAATATAAGGATTAAGGTAAAAAAAATTATTCTCTGAAACATTTAGGATAATCCGTTTACAAAGTACATGGTTGAGCTGGCAGTGTTACTACCGTCCGTATACATGGTCACAATTGGGGAACCCGATCAAAACGCAACAAGTAGACGTCATTACACAAATACTGTAGATGTCATTTTCGCTTTTAACTTTCTACCATAAAAAAAAAGACATTACAATCATGTCACTCACCATGTTAAATACAGTAGTTGGTTTCCTCTTCGCTCCAAAAGTATGTTTTTTTGCTGTGTCGTCATGTTGGCTTATCTCTGCTTGAGTATTTCATGTGGGCTGTGCGCCAGAAGCATAGAATTATATGCGTATAGACACACACTGTGGCTGTGGAGACATAAATTAATGTGAGAATGCCGTAAAGAAATCAATGTATTCAAGTGAAGCACATGTAGAGAGTGGGACGGTGCTGCATATACAAGTCATTCTAGTCCTCCAAAGGCCAAGATTCTTTGTGAATATAGCATGTGCACAACACAAAACAATTAATGCCCCGTTCAATCGAGGTATTGCGAATGTGTTTATATGACCAATCCATTCAGGTTTAGAAAAGGAGTACCCAGGAGTCTAAGTCAGGTTTTTAAAAACCTGAATAAGAGCATATTGCCATATTGCATATTGATTGCTTTAAGACTGCAAGGGAAGCTCAACTTCTCCTAAATACCCTCCCCTTGAAAAAAAGTAAATAAGTAAAATATGCACTGCTGTGTACAATTTATGCACTATAATACCATCATCTTCTGTTCAGTATCCGCTACTTCCGCGACACTTTCATTTATGTATTTTTTTTTTAAACAGTCGCTGCTTCGTAGACTGGGTTTTTCCACTGCGCAAAACTCGACTGTCATTGGATAAATGCTGGGCTTTTTCCCGCCCATCGGACACTCAGCGTTTCTGGGGGTTTATGGAACCCAGACATTTGGCTACTGTGTGAGGATTGGGTCAAAAAAGAGAGAGAGATTCCCATCATTTGAATGACCAGCTGCCGCCACTGGTTTACATGGCCTTTCAAAACCTCAATTGTAAACATAAGCTCAATGTCTTGGTCTCCGTTTATGTGATTGTGACTACAACACTAGACTGAAGCACACAGAGTGACATCCTTGTGTGATTTACGTTGGCTCATCTGCGACCTCCAGTTTTTATGTTACAGACGTTGCCTTTGGCATGTCACTGATGCACGTTTCCCAACTGTTCCATAGGATTATAGTTACAACAAGGCATTTGTCGTTTGAAGCATGTATCTGTACGGATGTGAAAAGTGAGATATAGACTGTTTATACATTTAAGAGACCATCAGCATTTGCCCCTCAAACAATGTTGCCTGTGTCCATGTCTCTTTCAGTATGTGTGTGTGCCTTGGGGTGAGCCTGTGTGTGTGTGTTAAAGAGGATATCTCCAGAATGATTGGATTTCTTTCTGCTAATGCTCACTAGAGGCTTTGGAATCTCTGGTTTCAGCCTCTGGTAATACAGCTCGTCATCTGCGGCTGTCCCTTTCCCCGTGCTGCCTCCCTTCATCCAGACACGGTGGATTACTCATTTATTATGATAGATTTATTAGGATTTCTAACTGCTGTGGAAAAGACGGCCCAGCCTCCGCTGCCTCCCCATTAAAGTTCAAATTTCAGTCACAAAGGAAGAGGTGAGGTGGGGGTGTAGCTTGGAATGAAGAACACTCATGGGTTTCTGAATATGAGTTTTTTTGCCAAAGCAAAATTAACACATTATCACTGTTGATTGCATGTGCACGAGTCTAGAACTACACGTGTGTGTGGGGGTGTGTGGGTGTGTGTGTGTGTGGGGGTGTGTGTGGGGGGGGGGGTGTTCTTGTACATAATACATAGTGAGGACCAAAATACGTCTTTATCCAACAGAATGAGGACATTTTTGTGAAGTGAGGACATTTTGGCCGGTCCTCACTTTGCAAGACCTCGTTTTGAAGGTCAAGACTTGGTTTTAGAGTTTAGGTTTGAATTGGGTTATGGTTGGGGTTAGGGTAAGGGTTAGGTTTAGGCAATCATTTTTGATGGTTGCGGTTAGGGTAAGGCTCTAGGAAATTCATTATGTCAATGGATGTCCTCACAAAGATATATGTACAAGAATGGGTGTGTGTGTGTGTGTGTATGACGGAGTCAGAATCTTCGCCTTGACGTGAACAAATCCAGTGGCATAAATCAGGGAGTGTAACCCCATCACCCAGACTGCAAGAGAAGCAAAAGGTTGAGGGAGGGATTGGTGTTGGGGGGTGCACACTTTGAACTGACCCCTAGCTGTAAAAGGAAGTGTTTTCCCCCTTTATGGGATCAAACACTTTTTGTGTGTGCGTCTACTTGACCAAGACAGAAAAACATCTAAAATGGAGGTGTTTATGTCTCGATAATAAATTCTTGGCAACCTTAGGTGACAAAAAGTGAATTAGAGCATGAGAAAGCACGTGTGCGTGGGGGCCTTGTCTGTCAGCGAACGTGTGTAAGTTTCCATCTCACTGGCAAAACGGACATGTGCAAATGTGTTTGGGGAGATGGAAGCACTCGTTACATGGGGTGGGAAAGGATCTTGTAAGCAGAAGCCACTTTCTTGACACTGTGAAATACAGCTCCCTCCTCGGCTTTTTTTCCCCCTTGGTGACAGCAAAACTGAGGGACTCCAATCTCGCAGCTGCGATTCAATCTGGCAGCCACATGTGCACCCCAGCATCTCTCTCTTTTTTTTTTTTTTTTTTAATGTCAAACTGTAATCGACCGCATATTTGTGCAACAGCTTGCGCAGACCACATACAGTGTGCTCCATGCTGCATAAACAGTGAAAGATTAACATGGTTGCAAAATAAAACCCTCAATAAAATGTTTTCTGCGGCGATATTTCATGACAAAAGCAAACCTAATTATAATATCACATGTACTATATCATTTTATGTGTCGAAAGCTGTCAATGTGGAGTAAACATTTTTGACTGGCAAACAAATTTCCAATAGTTTGCATTCAAACTTATTTGCATATATGTATTTGAAAAGGGACAATGCACATTTTAATTAACAAGTTCGGTATTGGCAGTCCCTTGTGCAGATGTAAGTCAGCCTAAAATGAGAGTCATTAAAATCACACATGAATTTGCAACAACATACAATAATATAACAAAAATACACTTCCTGTACAGGTGATAGCGCTAACATTCTCCAGTTTAGGTGCCTAATAGCAGAAGCTAGACTGTCCAAAAGTTGTTCTAAACTAAACTGCAAATACTTTTGAACATACTTGAAGGCTAAATGCTCGAAACTTTTCATTTCACATTGTCATCATTTCACATGATGCCACGGGGTATTTATTTCAGCATGCGCTAGGGCTGCTCGATTATGGAAAAAATAATGTGATTATTTTGGCAATACCAGTAATTGAAATTACGATTATTTAAACGATTATTTTTTGGAACAAAACAAGAAAATGTCTAAGCATTTTAAAATATCAAGACCAATTAAAAAAAAAATAGAAACACTACAATTATGAAAGTTTCTTTTGGACCAAACAGAATTTACAATAATGTGTATTTAATAATATATTTTTTTATTTATGTTGGCAAACACTTGAAGTCGGAGTGCAGTGTGTGCATTGTGCAGTAGGATGATCATTTATGTATTTTTTTTGGTACAAAACAAGGAAATGTTTAAATGTAAAAAACAAAAAAAATATTAAGACAACATTTTTTAAAACAATCTAATTAAATATATATATATATATATATTATTTTAGAATTTAAAAAGGTGCAAATGTATAAATTCAAACAACTCAAAAAATTTGTATTAATAATTTTTTTTACGATTATTCTGATTTTGTGATTGTGAAGTGTAATAATTGAAATTATAAATGAATTTTGATTAATTGCACAGCCGTAGCATGCGCATACCCTGTGGCATTATAGGAACAATGCTATGTTTTTAGCAGTTAGCTGGTTTCAACGTACTTGCAAATATGTTCAAAGTAGTTGTAAGCTAAATGCTAAAAACATTCACTGTCTCCCATAATACTATTTGCACATGTCCAAGTTAAAAAAACAAAAAACAAAAAAACAAAAACAAAAAAAAAGAAAAACTTTTTTGTTTTATTTTTTAGCATTTGGCCTACATGATACCAATACATTCAAAAATTAAGTAAACATTGTTTATTCATAATTTATTATGTCTACAGTACATGATGTTCGTTCTGCGTTTTTCCCATCATGCCACAGGGTATTGGAAAACAATGCTATGCTTTTAGCATTTAGCCTCCAAATACTTTTAAACGTTTTGCAAATACATTCAAACATATTTGTTAATACATTTGACCGAGTTTGCCAGTAAAACTCCACTTCAATGCCACACTTCCATACAGCGTCATTCCCAAATTGTTGCTCTCAAGTCAAGTGGAGGCATGTTTGGGTTACATGGTTGAGAAAGATTTCAAATTTAGCTGGTTTATTTTGATATATTAATTGGCTTTTTCTTCAATATGGCATAAAGCACAGCTTTTGTGAATTACTTGTAACCTTGCAGTCTCATGTTACATTTATTTTTTATTTAACCTTTATTTAACCAGGATAGTCCCGTTGAGATTAAGAACCTCTTTTTCAAGGGAGTCCTGGCCAAGAGGCAGCAAAACAGTTTTCATTACAGTTACAAATAAAAGTTTCACTTACAATCACATAAAAATTATATAAAACAGTTACAAATCAATGAGGCCGTCTCAAGTGTTCTTAATCTGGATCTAAAATCGTTCAATGAAACAAGTTCCGTTAGTTTCCAGTCCTTTTGCAACATGTTCCATGCAGAAGGGGCAGAGAAAACAAAAGCCTTTTTCCCCAGCTCAGTGCGGGCAAATGGAACAGAGAGCAACAAAAGATCATTGGAACGCAAACCATAAGAATCAACACTTTTCAATGTGATTAAATTACAAATATAAGAGGGCAGCAGTCCAAGCATAGCCTTGTAAATAAAAATGTACCAGTGAGTCAACCTCCTGGTGGACAAAGGAGGCCATCCCACTCGAGAATACAGTTCACAGTGATGGGTCAAGGCTCTACAATTTGTAACAAACCTCAAAGCAGCATGATATACAGAGTCAATCTTACTCAAACACTGAGCTGAAGCATTCATATACAACACATCCCCATAATCTAAAACAGATAAAAAAGTTGCAGTGACAAGACGCTTTTTGACCTCAAAAGAAAAACAACATTTATTCCGAAATAAGAAACCCAGTTTTAGTTTTAGTTTCTTCACGAGGTTCTCAACATGGGGTTTAAAAGTCAAAGTGTCGTCAAGCAAAATACCAAGATACCTATATGTATGAACCACCTCTATTTCATTTCCCTCCAGAGTGGACACTTTGGGGGGAAATTGTGGGCTTTTCCTGGAATTTGAAAACAACATCAGTTTAGTTTTGTCCGCATTAAGGACTAGTTTTAGTTGCAGAAGTGTGTGCTGCACAACATTAAAAGCTTTCTGCAACGAAGCAACAGCAGCAGCTGAGCATGAGCCAAAGGAGTAAATTATTGTGTCATCAGCATAAAAATGCATATTGGCGTCCAACACGCTTTGTCCCAGATCATTAATGTACATAATGAACAGGAGGGGTCCGAGCACAGAGCCCTGCGGCACCCCTTTGTGAACGCTCATGTACGGAATTCTCAGAAGGGACCACTCAAAAGTCCACTCATCTTCATCCTCACATTAGTTGAAGGAGAAATAAAAATGCAACAAGAGAAGCAGAACACAATTCAATTGCAATATCTGTCATCTTTGGAGAAAAGATGGATGTGTGGATTACCTGAGTGGAATGAAGGTCAGTGAACCCTCTTGGTTTTGTTCTTCCGTAGCTGGAGTGTCCTCGCTCAGTCCCACGGGGGCTTCAAATTGGCTCTCCCAGGCTGGGTAAGATTGATCGAGGGATACAAATGGCCGCGGTCTAATTGTTTAACAGAGATGCAACACATTAGGCCAACACAACCTTGGGTTAATCCATTTACCAAGCGCTGTCTGCAACCCCAAACCTCTTCATCTCCATCTCAGCTCGCAGCAGTCCCACTGAAAATGCCCCCTCCTGCTTTTGCGTCGCCCGCCTGAAATCCAATCCACGGCTGGTGCTTAAATTCCAGGCCTGTTTGAACTCAATCCGCAGCTAAAAGCAGGGTTTTGTTCGCATACGCTTAAATACTCGGTTCCCTGGAGCCCCTAGTCAAAGTGAAGAGAATGTATATAATGTCATAGATAATCCAATCGTGATCGGTGGATGATAAGCACCTCATTAATCATTCCACTGTAATGTTTTAAAAGACAGCTTGTCTGAAATTAGGAATTAGCGTCACTGAAAAGCACAGATCCAAAAAAGTATGAGGTCTAATAAAATTCAGCATAGGCACAGAAGAGGATTGCAAAGCTGGTGTGGTTAGAAGTGTAAAAATGTGTTTTAAGTTCTCACAGAAATCTTTTTAATTCCCTTCTAGTTTATTGGCGACTTTTTTGAAATAATGTCAATGAGAAGTAATTTTCTCCAGCACAGTTTCTTTTCCTTTGTACCACTGAGTACTGTAGGTATGCTGAATGTAAAAAAAAAAAAAAAAATGTTTCTGTCATATAAAAAAATGAGACCATGATAAATCATTTAAAAAAAAATTAACGTGACCTATAACTTGTACAGTTGAATTGAAAAAAAAGTGTTGTTAATGTTGTTTTAAGGATGTCCACATGTGTAATCAGTGATGACATGTGTGATTACTAATCACTAGGGGTGTTAAAAAAAAATCGATTCGGCGATATATCGCGATACTACATCGCGCGATTCTCGAATCGATTCAATAATCGGCAGAATCGATTTTTTTTTGATTTTTTTTTTTTAGGATTCACACCTTGAGCATGGAAGAATGTTATATGAACAGAACATTAAGCCTTAATATTTTATTTTAATGCTGTTCAAACATGAAACAGATTACAACCTCTATAAGACTGAAATTTCAGATAAATAAATAATACTTTTTCATATAAATCTTACACTCTACAAGCTTACTGATTAGTATTTTCTAAATTTGAATGAAAAAAAATCGCAACAATCGACTTATAAATTCGTATCGGGATTAATCGGTATCGAATCGAATCGTGACCTGTGAATCGTGATACGAATCGTCAGGTACTAGGCAATTCACACCCCTACTAGTCACATTATCGTAGTGTATTTTCATTTACAATGTTCAATATCACTTTTTTTTCTGACCTATACCAGTACGAGTACTCAACTCTTGAGTAGTCACGGATACCGATACCAAGTAATGATACCACGAGTACTTTTGATACATGATTTATCTTGATTGATTTTTTTTTAAATATCATAAAAAGCATCTGGCCTTCAAACAGGGATGTATAGAGCTTTTATTTCCACTGTAGGACCCAGTTTTAATGTCTCCCTGCAGATTGAAGTTTGATGTGTGCATGGATGACATACTGAAGGGTGGCTTCAAGAGTGAGCCATTATCTGTGCTTTAACCTTCACGTGTTAAAGGCGCCTGAATGCAGATAGCTCTGTTGCTTGAATTATGGCCTTATTATCAGCTGCTGCAGAAATGGCTCAGGATAAGATCGCTGCGTGGTGCTTTAATGAAAACCAATTGATTTGCTCTCTTGAAGACAAAAAAAAAAGAAGACAAAAGCCTCGAGCTAATTTTTGTGCTTTTCCGGGGCATACTTTGTAGCATCACAGGGTTTCCCAAGGTGACCTGCAGATATGCAGAAAATCAAGGTTGTTATTACTTTGCCACCTCGCCCGGGTGAGCGTCACCTAAGGGAACACTGGATCAGTTGTTATGCATTCCAACCTTCAGCGCTGCAATATATTATATTTTTAATCAAGCTATGTGGTTGTACAGCATTACTTTTTCAATAAAAGCCAAACCCAAACACAAGCGAATGCCTTGTGGTGTCAAGGATAAAAGAGCAGAAGATTTAAGAGGGCAACAGAAAACAGACTTATTGTCTCCAAGGCTGCAGCATGAAAGACAAGTTGAAAACAGCAGGCTTAAATTGCTTTTTCTCTTGTATAGCTCCCTCCCCGGTAACATCTGTCCAAGCGAAGAACATCACAAGACACACCATCTCGCTGGTGTGGCAACCTCCTCAACGAGCCAATGGGGTGATTCTTGAGTACGAGGTCAAGTACTACGAAAAGGTAAGTGGTTGAAGCATTGGCAAATTGCCCAGTATTGTTTTTTAGTTGTTTTTCTGGTCTTATTACACTTTTTTTCTCCTGTAGGACCAAAATGAAAAGAGCTACAGGATCATAAAAACCTCATCCAGGAACGCCGACATCAAGGGTCTCACTCCCCTCACTTCTTATGTGTTCCATGTGCGTGCGCGCACAGCGGCCGGCTATGGTGAATGCAGCGGCCCCTTTGAGTTTATGACAAACTCCGGTGAGTTGAGACACATATTATATGTGCTCTTTTCCATGGTGGAACCCAATTTTGCAAAATACTGCTATGAGAGCATCTTTTACAAGTGACTTTTTCCGAGGGCCATTTATCAAAATAACTGTTGTGTGTAAAAGATAAATGATATCAGTACTGCAGCACCTGACTTGCAACTTAAGGAGTCGCCATTATTCACCGTGCAATGAGTCTCAGTGGGGATACCAGTAAAGGTTGAACTATTATGAATGTTTTAACCCAAATGCTGTTGGACACTGTGTTTTTGATTTTTCTTCAGCAGGCTTAAATGTGATCATGTTAAAGCCTTTGAAACTCAAAGCCACTAGCATCCAAACTACGGCCCGGGGGCCATTTGCAGCCTGCCATCCATTTTCCGTGGGCCATTACATTTGCTAAAAATGACATTTGACATGGCCCACAAGGAAGGAAGTGTGGCGAAAAAAATGAATTGTAGAGCTTTACTAGATATGCAAAGATACAAATAAATTTGAACAATTATTTATGACAAAATAACACAATCTCTCTTCAAAACATTCTGATGAATAAAGATAATTCAACTTCAGAAGCAAAAATCTTTTCTTCCACTTCATCCTTTGAGTCACGGTCCGATTCATTTCACATGATTGATCCTCAGTAGGGGTACATCGATCACAATTTTCTGGCTGATCTGACCTGCCAATACCATATATTTTTTTTTTCCAATAACAAGCTACATACACCTTCAATGTTCCAATCTTCTTTTATTATCAAAAACTGTGAAACAAGACTAACAGGTTATTTTAACAGCACACGAAGTAGTTCTCTCAAATAAACATGAAAAGGTCAACTCAGTAGAAGAGGACTTTTTCAGACCTCTGAGGAGGGTGATGACTCTTTCACCCAAAATTATGAAACTGGAATCGATCCCCATCCCGGCTGATCGAATGGTGCACTGCTAATACACAAGTAATTGTTTTAAAATGTTTAGTTTACTAGCTTGCTCTTGTTTTGATTTTGAATGTGGAGATGGGATTTAATGGATCTAATCTCGTGGTGACGGTGTCATTGGCCACTCCAAAATCTTGAAAAATCATAAAAAATAAAAAAAAGTAAATGTGAAAAAGTATGTGTACGTTGTGTACACACATATATATATATATATATATATATATATATATATATATATATATATATATATATATATATATATATATATATATATATATATATACATATATATATATATATACATATATATATAAATATATACACACACACACACATAAATGAGAATTTTAACATCCTTCCTTTTTTTTTCCTGCACGTGGCCCTCAAAAAAAGAAAAGAAAGAAAAGGTGTATGCACCCTGCTTAGATGCACCACTCTCAGATGAAAGACAATTTCAGGTCCCCAAATTTTGTACGACAGCAACTACTGCTGTTTTTGGCGGTGAAATGGGTCGAGACATGTCAGTTATAGCAATTCTCCAACTGACGGAAAGCAAAATGGGAAAAACTGAAAGCCATGTTATATATTATGAGTGCATGGTTAGAGAACTGATCCGAGGGACCAGGTGTCTCTTTTGTGATGCAGATCCAAACAGCGGCGCATGATAATGACACGGTCAAGCGCACAACCTAATGGGCTGTCATTGTCTTTCAATGAGTGCCAACAGCAGTAGACTTTATGGCGGAATCGTAAAACAAAGTGATGTGTGTGTGGGTGCGGGGTGCGCGCGTTTGGGAGATATCCAGAAGGTGCATGAGGGGTCAAAATATATTGCTGTTGTTTACTAATTATTTCATTCTTGCGTTTAGTGCCAGCTCCTATAATCGGTGATGGAACAAACTCTACAGTGTTGCTGGTGTCTGTGGTCGGCAGCGTGGTGCTCCTCCTCCTCCTCATCAGCGCTTTTGTCATCAGCCGAAGGTGGGCTTCATCCCTCTGGCTCTTTTGTTCTCTGTCATTTCGTGTCTCCTCCGTGATGAGCGATGTCTCGCTTAGCACCAAGGAAAAGTAGCTGTCAGAAAGCCGAGCGGGAAAGCTATTGCGCCACACTCACACGTGATGAGTGATGACTCCCCGCACCGGAGACGTGATTGACAGCTACGACAGCCGAAGAGATGCAATCAGCGACCCCTCGATCCCCATCCTTTGCATCCATCCACACTTCTTATCCTCTTTCCTCCGCTTATCCCGTAGCGACCACAATCTCGGCCGCCGGTTATTGTCCCCTGCTGTGCTTTGCTTACTGGCGTGGAGACAATGAGAGAAAGGGAAACGCTTTAAGAAAATGCGGAAGGTGGATAGTATTGTATAATGAGAGCAAGAAATGAAAGGTAGCAGGCAAAATTGAGACCAAGCCGACCGAGAGGCATCAGGTGGATTTGCGGCGACCCAATCTCAGGGTGTTAACCAGCAAGCAGGACAGATGGGATTACATGCAGATGGGGCTGCCTCACCTCACGGTCCTAACCATGCTTTGTGTGTGTGCGTGCAGTTTTGGTGGCATTTGAGCATTAATCGGTTTCAAATTCATTATAATGTGTGCGTGAACATTCATTCGTTGATTGTGAGTATTTTTATAGCAAACCAAATATTTGTTCTGTGTTTTGGGTAATAAATTAGATTTATTTGTGTGTATTTGTGTGTTCTGGCTTTTCGTGTGATTGCCTCTCTTTACAAGTAAGCAGGTGGCTGTCTTTGCGTTCTTTATACAGTATGCATGTGATGTCCACTGTCATTGTGTTGCTGCGGCCATGCGGTGATTGCGGGGAGGGACTGTAATCACGTAGCTGTTAACCCTCATTACACAACTGCGGAGGAGGACAATGTCTCACATATGTGGTCACAGACATCAGCGCTTCAATAGATTCCTGAGGGATTTGAGCATATTGTTCTATAAAATTGATTTACAGCTTGTATTCCCTCTTCAGTCCTCCACTTTTAAGTTTTATCCCTCAGAGGGAGAAAATGACAAAGCTGTGAAAACCCATTTGATCAAAACACACATCAAGGAAACCAATTTAAAGCACATAACAAATATGTCATTGTGCCATTCAGAGAAATGTTATTTTGACACATGTAACCAACTGTCCTGTTTTTTCTCTCTCCTCAGAAGGAGTAAGTACAGCAAGGCCAAGCAGGAGTCCGATGAAGAGAAGCACTTACATCAAGGTAACATAAAGTGGATACAACACCTACAAAATCTGTAATTGAAAAATATTGGCGCTTTTAGGTTTGTGTTGACATTCATGCGCTATAAACCACAACTGAAGCCTATAAATGAGAAGGATGGTAAAAACAATTTGGAAGCTAATATATTGGCACCCGAACTTACTCTTAAAAGCTCATCATCAAGCCATTAGCATTGGTATTGGTGTCCCACAAACATTTAAAGTTAATTACCTCCATCTTCATCAGTCATAATGACATGAAAAGCATGACAGTAAATCAAAAAGGAGACAAAAAAGATTGTGGATAAATCTGCTGTAGCCGCCAGCATAATAAAAATAAAGAAGAGATGAAGGGTTCTTTGCAGACTGAATTTGTCATTTTCTTTCTTCAGGAGTGAGAACATATGTTGACCCCTTTACTTATGAGGACCCAAACCAAGCTGTGCGTGAGTTTGCCAAAGAGATTGATGCATCTTGTATCAAGATTGAGAAAGTTATTGGTGTCGGTAAGTAGGAAATGTTTTCAAAATATTAATCTTTCACCAGTTACATTTATTTATTTATTTTTTTGGACCTTAAGGCACACTTAAAATTTTGTAATTTCTCAAAAATCGGCAATGTGCCTTATATATGGATGGATGTTTACTTCTCAGTTTTTAATTAAAATTCATTTCTATAACGTTTCCGTCCTCATCGGCACCTAATTACTAGCAGGTGTCTTTGTTTTCGTCATACCAGAACTAGAACTACTTCCTGCTTCCATGTCTAAGGATTCTGGTGAATGTAGTCTTACTATCTTATTGCTGCAGTTTCTGATGTTAAAATGTGGGATCAGTGCGATGTAAAGAACACAGACACGTTGGAATTTCTACTGTGATCGAGCAAAAACGGTTGGATAATGGTGAGCGTATTGGCTTGTTTTCAGCTCCTGAACTAGCATTAGCCAACGTAATAACAACCACCCGTCACTAGTTTGATTAGCGATGTTTAAACCTTTTTTTTTTGTCTGTCAGAGGATCCCCTCCTCCACTCGAAGCAACCCCCAAGTAGTTGAATGGCAAACAAAAGCAAGCGAGACACGCGGCGGTACTCTCATATTTTGTGTCCAGTCTGCTAGCATAATAGCGCTAAATTAACACATTAACCCAGTGCAGTGTATATAAATGTTTTAAAATAGACCCATTCATTGATATTGTGCCTAATAATACGGTGTGCCTAATGGTCCATAAAACATAGTTTATTGTTCTTGCTAATAAAGACTTTTTGAATACAATTACATAACATTTGTTTTCATGCAAATATTGTCATTCTTCTTGAGGAAAGTTTTTTTTTTCCCCCTGACAATAACATGCTGTCTGTCTTTGAGGACAGCAGTAGAAGCTAAATATGTTGTACTAATTCTGTAGCTGAAGAAAAGTCATCCAATGACAAAACAATAAAGAGAAGAATCAATATCCATTTCTTGTCTCTCTCTTTCACTGCACATAGCTGCAGGGAGAGAGTAATAAGGGAATAGAGACCCTGATCAATGTTTAAAGAGGACCCTTTCCAACATACACATCAAAAAACAAACACCGGCGCCAGGGGGAAGCCCTTTAAATAGTACCATGTTTGTTTCAGGAGAGTTTGGTGAGGTCTGCAGTGGCCGTTTGAAAATGCCCGGCAAGAGAGAGATCTGTGTGGCCATAAAGACGCTGAAGGCCGGATACACCGACCAGCAGAGGCGGGACTTCTTGGCTGAGGCCAGCATTATGGGACAATTTGACCATCCCAACATCATCCACCTTGAGGGCGTAGTCACCAAATGTAGGTGTTTATTTTTCTTTATCCAGTCATCAGTAACCTTTGCTTATATGCAGATTTCCATTTATTCCACAAACACATTGTTTAATATGTTTATTTAAAGGCCGAGTCTGCCGGTTTCACTCTGGAAAAGGCACTTTTTAAATACAGGATTTGAACAAACAAACTACTTCTCAATTTACAGATCAGGGCTTGTCTTCATTTCTGGTGGCGATTTTCTCCTAAACCCCCCCTCCCCCAGCCTGTATTTTGCCATTTTGTGTTTGTTTGGTAAACAGCGGGACGTTTCTGTGGAAAGACAGTGTTTACAACCCTACAGCCAATCGCAGAGCGGGGGGTGGCATGTCGCAAACGGGGCACATGTAAGCTTCTGTGAGTGAGTGAGTGAGTGAGTGAGTGAGTGAGTGAGTGAGTGAGTGAGTGAGTGAGTGAGTGAGTGAGTGAGTGAGTGAGTGAGTGAGTGAGTGAGTGAAAATAATAATAATAATCCGTGCGTGCTTTCAAATTGCCGTGGGAGTGATGTCACGCAGCCAGCAAATTACAAAACAAACACAAAATGTCAAAATACAGGTTTGCTGGTTTAGGACAAAATCACCACCAGAAATGAAGACAAGCCCTGATCTGTAAATTGAGAAGTAGTTTGTTTAAATCCTGTATTTAAAAAGTGCCTTTTCCAGAATGAAACCGGCAGATTGGGCCTTTAAGACACCAAAAAGGACATCCATATATATACACATATCCACTTAAAAAAATGTACCAATAAATCATTCTAGCCTACATTGTGGGTGACATTGGTGGAAGGTTGATTCAGACAAATGCCTTCTTTGGCTCTTAGTATCCCTGTCTGGAGCAACTTTGCTTTGGACTGGTTGAGAAGATTGCAGGTAAATGTAAATGATCCTATTTATTTAATTAATTAAACATTAGTAAATGAATGTGTGTACAGATTATTGTCTGAATGAAAAATATAAATGCTGTAGCATTGCCACCATTATGAGTGCATTGTGTTTCACAGTCAGGCTGTCACAGGGTGGCCTTTTTCCAGATGGACGGGCTACATCGTCAGTGGGAAGGGGAAATAGAGCAAGGTGGGCAAATGGTGAAGGGGGGTGCTAATGGCCCAGGAACAGTCCCTGTAGTGCAGCACTAGGCTCATTAATCATGGTGTCAGCTCTAAATGTGTTTGGGGTTAGGGAGTGATACCCTATCCCTCCTCTATCTGCTGCTGCATGGTCACAAAACACTGGTCACATCTCCCTCCCTCTGCCCTTGGTGTTATCTCCTTCATGTCCCCCCCCAAGCTTTGCGCTACCATTCACTCCATGTCCTAATTGTGTTTGGTAGGACTGAGGTGCTGGTGTGTTTGTGTAAAATTCTTGTCAACACATCCGTGCACTTCGTGTTCCATGCATGTGTTCGGGAGGGCCGATAGCTGATGGCCAGCCTCAGCGTAGGTTGGATGGATGAAGTGCCTTAATGTGTCGTGACATAGCAGAAGCCTGCCCCTATCTGTGCTCGATAACACTGTCTCGGACCCTTTTACGCGTGCAACACAAGACAGATGCATGCACGGCCCTAGACAGACCTGAAAGTGAGCAGTGGCTCAGGCAGAATTACTTATCTCTTCCAACACCTATCACCCCTTATATGACCTCTCAGACCTCAACCAGAAGCCATGAGAAAGGCATAGGAAATGCAGACAAGACGGATAGGCGCAAGGAAAAGAAATCGGAGACAAGCCAGGGAAGGTGCAAATAGAGATGCAGAGAGAAAAAGACAGCCGGGTGATGGATTGGAGGAGCGACAGAGGACAACAGGAACGCCAACAAAAGAAAACAGCGAGGCAGAGAAAGCGAATGAACAAGAGGCTGAAAATGACGAAGGGTTAGATGAGGGAGACAGATGAGCCGTGCGGTAGTGATAGCCGCTAACATGAAAGGCTAGTGAGCCTTAGCAAGAAGGGCATCTGATAACTAACTCTCCGCCTCCTTCCACTCTCTCTTCTGAGAGCTCAACTCAAGGTTTGGGCAAATGAGTCCTTCACACTAGAGTGTGTCGGTGGAATCTATTAAAAAGCCATTATTTGAATTGTACTCCCCGCTCTATTTCAATAAAGTTAAAAGGAATTCTTAATGTGGCATGAACTTGTTGGCATGTCCAACAGTGCCAGTTAAGGCATATTAATTATGAATACACCTCGATGGGCTTCTAAAATACATAATTTTATAAAATCCTTTCACTAAGAGCTTCCAAAGTGTAGGCCATTTGGACGCCTTTAGCCTTAAATTCAGTTGTCATTAAAACGTCTAATCTACATAAAGCAAGCCTCTAAATTAAAGACAGATGAGTTATTAAAAGCTAGTCTTTGAGTTTGAGTGGGCCTCTGAGGAGCGCTTGCCTGTTGATTTCCCAATATTGTCCCTTTGTTGCCGGATTCTCCCTACCCGGTTTCATTGGCAGGTGATAATCAGCCCTCTTTCGAGAGTTCCTGCCTCGGGTTCATTGCCAAAGGCGGCAGGGCGTATTCAGTAAACACGGAATTAGCATGCAAATAAGCTGTGAGGAATAGGGCGGGGCTGAAGAGGCGAGAGTTTAAGGTCGCAGGTCAGACGCTCTTCAGACTGGATTGGGGAGCTGTCAATCACTGCCGCCTCGAGGGCAGAGGCGCTCAACAAAGGGAACAAAGATGGCTGACAGAGCGGGCCCCCGCCATCCCCCAACTTTAAATCTACTTCCTCTTTTGGGGGCATCGTCCGAGCACCCCGTGATTAATGGCGTGCCAGTCACGCAGCGGGTGAGGGGGTGAATGACAGCCCCTTGGCAAGGCGAGCAGCCTGCTGTGGAGGGGAACGTCACCTTCAGGACCTCAGCTGCCAACGGCTCAGCTCTCTGCTACTCTCAGTATTCTTCATGAACGCGTTTGAGATTCTGCATTTAAAGCGAAAGCCTTAACTGAGCACTTCTCTTTGCAATTGGCCTTTAACTTGGAAAGGAACACAAAACACAATATGTTTTCTGAGGAATTTAGTGTAACAATATTGTCATTGGTTGATGCCATGGCTGGTTAGGTGTCTCCAAGCTGGGGATTGGGGATAAAAACAAGCCTTCCTGCTATCCCCCTCATCCATTGGGAAACAAAGACAGACAGAGACCCACCAGGGAACAGCCACCCTACCCGTTGCATGTCCCGCTCAGATAAAGACACAGATGCTCCCCAAAGAGAAGAGGACTGGGCCAGATAGAAGGCGAAAAAGGCCAAAGAGGAATGGGCGGGGTCATGGGGAAACGGGAATGATACAGCGTATGGAGACGAGAGTGGAATATGCAATAGAGAGGAGAGTGACAGATGCGTCAGAACGTTGATGAGGAGAAAGAGGTCAAAGGGACAGTAAGGGGCTGAAATCGTGAGTCAAATGGACTCTGGCTGGGTGATTGTGATGACATGTCACATAACACATCCAATGTCTGTCATGCTCGCATGAAGGCCAGAGGAGTGATTCGACATGTTTTGTTTCAGAGGAGATGCCTTCGCGTGTGCAGTGAAATGAGAGGACGTCTGGGCAACCGTTACATTGAGCTAATTAAATCACTCCGGGACAGAGATAGATGGCCTGACACACACATGCACACGCACACACACTTAAATTCCACTGAGAATCTGCTGGGCTGTCATGTGCATCATTTACTTCTATAATCATCTGCCTTTCATTCTCTTTCTCTCTCTCTCTCTCTCTCTCTCTCTCTCTCTCTCTCTAGGTAAGCCAGTGATGATTATCACAGAGTACATGGAAAACAGATCGCTGGATGCATTCCTGAGGGTCAGTCATGCGTTTCTACGTGCGTGTGTGTATGTGTGAGCTACAGCTGTAGTATACCGATCCGATCTTATCACTTTAATGTCATCCACCCAAATTACAAGCGTTTGTTCACAAACCCTAATCTTTATCCCCTTCCTTTATCAACTTAGCATCTTTGTGGCAAGACTTGTACTGTGTTTTCACTTCTATGTAGACAAGGTTGACTAAACTCGAGGCTTTGGAGGATCATTTTTACCATCAAACACCCTGGACAAAGTAAAGAGCAGAGGTCACCAACCTGGTTGAAACTAAGAGCTACTTTTTGAGTACTGATTAATGTGACGGGCTACCAGCCAGTTTGTTGTATTGTGAGAGGCTGCATTTACATGTTGACCATTGTAATAATGCCATGTGCCATTGGCATATACAAAAATTGGCGTGGAAGAGACAAAAAGTGTTTCGATCGCATTCCAAAGATTATTTGTAAAACGGAAAGCAGCTGTGAACAACGAAGACGAGCATGGACTGCTGCAACCACCAGGACCGATATAACGTTTTATGAACAACGTTTAAGTTTGTTCAGATTGATTTCATTTCAGTCATGCATGTACTGTAAAATAAATATAAATAAATAAATAATTTTTCGTATAGGTACAAAACTGATAACTAAAAACACAATTTTATATTAAAATATAGTAGACTGGAAGAGTACAACCAAGTGAGAAAACAACACCCCCTCACATTGCTGATATCTCTCTTTCATAATCCAGGGTGTCAAACTTGCATCTTTTGAGAATACGTTTATTTCTCCCCTTAGTGCTTTTGTACTTAACTTGATTTATGCATTGTCACGAATCCTCGCACAAACAAAACAGTCATAGCTTTCTTGAGTTCTGAAAATCATCCGAGTATGAAAGTGCTGGGAAGATATCATAGTCGTTACTCCACTCAGATTTGCTAATCTGGTACGGCTCTTCTCCGCCAATTACAGCGTTTTTCTCCTTTTAATCTTCCACAGAATAGATTACGTGTGAAATAGCCAGTGCTATTCTACATATTCTCCTAAAAGCAGTGGGATTGTGGTGTACATTTCAATTGTTAACAGAAAGGTCGAACTCGTCCATAACAAATTACATTTACAAATATTCCTATTATATGTTATTATTAACAATGAATAATATGCACATATAAATACTGTAGCAATATGCAACAGTTAGTTTCTATAAATCTGGCCATCACTTTGTTGATGAAATTCCGGTTTACACAAAATCAGTGGTCCTTAAACTTGTTGGAGGTATTGAATCCCACCAGTTTCTGGCTCTCTTCACCTTGAATTCAGAATGTGTTGTGTTATTGTACTCCCCATCTCCATGGAAGTGTTCCTATTTTCTAGATAATTTTACTTGACTGGAATTGCTCAACTTGGCATTGGAAATCATACAGTTAGGACGCTGACTCCCATCACTCAAATCAATTCTATATTTATAGAACACTTTAAAACAGCCACCGACGTTTTCTTAAGATGGAAACCTAGAGCAGCAGATACAGTACAATGAAAACAGCAGAGGCCCCAGAATTGAACCCTGTGGAACACCATACATGTGAATTCATATTGCACATATTCATCCAACCACTTTGCATTTTTGCTTGACATAGTATGAAGGAATTACCACATGCCGTACGGTTCAGTTCAGGCTTTTTTTCAGCTGAATTTCTCAACAACTTGTTCCTCTTGTGTGCAGAAGAATGACGGCCACTTCACTGTGATCCAGCTAGTGGGCATCCTACGCGGTATTGCGTCAGGCATGAAGTACCTGTCAGACATGAGCTACGTCCACCGTGACCTGGCAGCTCGTAACATCCTGGTCAACTGCAACTTAGTTTGCAAAGTGTCTGACTTCGGCATGTCTCGCGTGCTGGAGGACGACCCTGAGGCTGCATACACAACCAGGGTGAGTGTGTGTGCGTTTGTGGGAGGGGCCGATGACAGCGCCGACTGTGTGTCATCGCTGTTGTGTGATGTGTCAGCTTGTATTTATCAGATCGTTTTTGATTAATATAGGGAGGGAAGATCCCCATCCGCTGGACGGCCCCTGAGGCCATCGCTTACAGGAAGTTCACTTCATCCAGTGATGTGTGGAGCTACGGCATCGTCATGTGGGAGGTGATGTCATACGGCGAACGGCCATATTGGGACATGAGCAACCAAGATGTAAGTCACGTTTCTACTCAGAGAGATAACTTACATTAGTTAAAGAGTTAACTAATTAATTAATCACAAAAATTGTCACATTAATCATGTTATAACACAGATTAATCACACTTAATTTTGACAACGGGTAGTTATGTAAAGGTAGCACAGGTTGTGTTTAAAGTTAAGTATTCAATAAATGTTTGCGTATGACATTCTGAATATTTGTTCACAACCTATTGGGGTCAAGTAATTAACCGATTAGAAAAAGAGGAGGATGAGCGTGTGGAGTGGATCAAAAAATGTTGAAGACGCCCTCTTAACAATAAATGTCGAAAAAATTAATACATAACAAGTGCAAAAAAATGTTGATTAAAAAAAGCTTTTTTTAAATAAGTGATTAATAGTGATTAATCTGATGAAAAAAATTGAATCGTTTGACAGGTCTAATTTTAATACAACCGTAGAACAACGTATGATCAACTTGACCCTAATTGTAAGGCAATACACCACTTAATAATTATTATAATAAAAATGATAACACTTTACTAATAATGATTATATAGGAAAAATAAGACAAGTTGAAATGGTTCATATCTACTACTGCATATTAGGGCCACATATAAAATGGGTTTTTTTTTAGAGGGCAGCGGCAATATTCCGAGAAAAAAACTCGCAAATTTATCACTTTAGAAAGTCGCAAATTTCTCACTTTCTAAAGTGGCAAATTTGCAAGTATAGAAAGTGGCAGGTTTGCTAGAAAAAATACATCAGAAACTTATGAGAAATACACGTAGCGCACTACTTGAATGTTTACGCCAATACTTTTTGGTTGGGTTTTCAAATAAGGAGATAGCAGAGATTATGTTAAGCATTCGCTTCCACCCTGAGGATCAAGCATTTAAATTGTTAAAATGTATACTTACTTGTACATTTATGTTTCCAGAATTATTATTTATACATCTATACATTTTGGTATATTTTGTGTACAAGTATCCAAGTTAATGTGTAGAATCTGCTGCTTTCCGTCATTCACTTGCATTTACCTAAAGTCATTGCTAGCTTCTGATTGGTTATTGCTAGTCAGCTGATAGGGGAACAGGAAGTGTTGGTGCGTTAGCTGCCGTGTATGACGAGTAAAGTTTAAATTATAAATGAATCAGTCTCCATCCTGCCTTTTCATTTTATAAACAGTCCCATTAACCACCAACGAATCCCCAAATGATTAGACCAGGGGTGTCCAAACTTTTTCATTTGAGGGCCACATACAGAAAATCAGAAGGACGCAAGGGCCACATAATGTTATGAAGAAAAATTTTGTTTAGTCCTAAAAATTGTACAAATAATTTATTTGTGCTTTTGCATATTTAGAAAAATGCTACAGTATATAAACCAATTTATTTGTAATATGGCAGTAGGGTTATTATAGTTTTGGAATTTTTCATTTTACTTAGTTTTTATTAGTTTTCAGGGTGGCTCTGTTAGTTTTTATTAGTTTTAGTTCTTTAAAAAATGCTTAGTTTTAGTTTGGTTTTAGTTAGTTTCAGTATTAGTATTAGTTATTTAAAAAAAAAAAAAGTGTATTACTTGTGCGCAATATTTAAAAAACACCATGGGAGCGACGTCATCCGAAGGTGCTTTTCTGTTGGCTGCTGCTAGATGAAGTCACTTCTGTGTGACAGACTTTCAAACATCATTATTCCGGTTTATATCCAAATAATTTACTAAAAATCACATTTAAAATCATCCCCAAAGGCTCATACATTAAATTATTTATCAAAGACGAAAACGAAGGACGTTTGCTATAATTATAGTTAATTTTAGTTAGTATTGTAAACATAAAATGTAGTTTCAGTTACTTTTCGTTTTTTAAAAAACATTTTTGTTTTTATTTTATTTCGGTAACAATATTGTTTTTTGAATTTTAGTTTTAATTTTTTCATTTGTTTTAGTTAACTAAAATAACCTTTAATGGCAGTTTTTCGATACCCTCCCTTCTTACTTTGACCATCTCCAAACATTTTTGTTTTGTTTATTTTGTTTGAACTGAGTCAAATGCCATTTTTAGCATATGTCTGAAAAATGGACGGCGGGCCGCAAATGGCCCCCGGGCCGTACTTTGGACACCACTGCATTAGACTATCGCTACGTTACGTGTATTTCTCATAAGTTTCTATTTTTTTTTTCTCGCAAATCTGCCACTTTCTAAACTCGCAAATTTGCCACTTTCTAAACTAGCACAATTTTCATTTTCTGCAAGTTTTTTTCTCAGAATATTGCCTCCGCCCTCTAAAAAAAATATTTATACGTGGCCCTAATACTTCGTCGTACTACATCACATGTAGTGTAAAGTAAACAATAATTAAGCAAGGAGTTTGAACGTTATCAGAAATATAGTGGCTTCACGTGTGGCTTTTTTCTTACTAGGTGATCAAAGCCATTGATGAGGGTTATCGGCTGCCCCCGCCAATGGACTGTCCCGTGGCGCTCCACCAGCTCATGCTGGACTGCTGGCAGAGAGAGAGGGCAGAGCGACCAAAGTTTGGCCAGATTGTCAACATGTTGGATAAGCTGATTCGCAACCCCAACACTCTGAAGAGGACTGGTGGGGACAATGTTATCAGGTGATGATACACTCGGTTTTGTCGTTTGTCTGCCTTGGCCTTTCATCCAGAAAAAATATTTGTGAGGTCAAAGGTGACTGGTGTTGGATGGGGTGACCTAGCTCACATATCCCAAAGGTGTTTTGATGGTGTTGAGGTCAGGACTTTCAAAAGTCATTCAAGCATGTCTTTTATGGACTTTCCTGGTTTTAGTGAAGCGAATGATTAATGAATTTGGGTCTATACTCTTGTGCTTAGTTTTTATGACGTCTTAAAATAAAAATAAAATGGAATGCACACAATCACCAGTTTTGTTTCGGTAACATTTTATTATCACATACACTACTATTCCTTCTCTCTTTGCTTAACATTCTACCTGCAGAGAAATTGGATAGATTCCTTTTCAAATTATCTTTAATGGTGCTACACATACACACACACAGGAATGTTAACAGCGTGTAGAAATCCGATGTAACACAAAGTCAAAAACAAATATGATCCCGCAGCTCCTACACTATTACTCGTAAGCAGCTCAATGTGTCAGGAATGACCTACATGTGTTTACAGACTCGGTGCCGCCCAGTGGAAGTCTGTTTGAATTTAATGAGCGTTTGAGCGCACATTCCTATGCTCACTTAATGTTACGCAATGAGAGTGAAAGTGGTTTCTTGTGGAGTAATTAGCGCAACTGAATTCCATAAATACAGCTTGTAAGGATAAATGAGGGAGAGTAATATGTGACCGGGCCCACGCAAATGTTACATTTGATGTAATTACTACATCACTGAACAAAAATATTTTAAAATAGACCCATTGTACCATTCAAATAATCATAGTATATCTATCATATCATATTAAATAGGTTGATTTGGCTTGGATAATGTTGAGATTCATAAAACAATATGGATCAGCCACACCTTTATTTCAGAACTGTGCCTGCTCTAAAGCTAATTCTAATAAAATGATAATTTCCCACTTTTTTTTCTTCATCTCCCTCTTTCCTCTTCTCTTGGTGCTCATTAGGCCCGCCACCACCCTGCTGGAGCCCGGAAGCCCTGAGGGATCCTCACCTGTGGGCACAGTCGAAGACTGGCTTCAGGCCATTGGCATGGAGAGATACATCGACAATTTTACAGCCGCCAGTTACACAACTCCAGAGACGGTGATCCACATGACACAAGAGTGAGTAAAAGCTCAGGCAAAATATATTAGCATTAACTTTTTTTTATCTCAGTGAGAAGTAGTTTATGACATGTCAGTTTCTGTTATTTAAATTATTCATCTAATCCCGTCAAATGACAGTATTGGGATTGGCGTCTTGGCAGCTAAAATCCCTTGTTCGGCAATTTAACTGTCGAGCTACTGGAAAGCTGCAAAATCCATTCTGTGGCTCATTAGTCTTCAGTTTTTGTTATTGGTCCAAAGTGTGTGCTTCCTCTCCTTGCAGGGACCTAACTCGGATTGGAATCTCCTCAGCAGCACACCAGAGCAAGATCCTGACAAGCGTCCAGGGAATGCTCTCCCAGATGCAACAGATACAAGGCAGAATGGTTCCCGTCTGAGAGATTCAAAACGGAGAAGGAAGAGGGAGCAAAATGACTTTATTTCCTATGAAAACAAACAAAAAATACAAAAAAAGAGACATTTGAAAAGAGACAAACTATGAAGAAATAGTTTACCTCATCTGTGCACTTTAAATTTGGTCTGAACGAAAAAATGAAGCAAAATGTGGGGACTGTGGCACTTTTTCAAATATTCAGACCTTTATTCTGCCCTTTTTGTTGTTATTTTGTTTCTGAGAAAAAGGCATTTGTGGATAAATGGAGGCTGGAAGTGCTTCGGAGAGGCCAATCTGGAGTGCCTTTATTGGAAAAGCAAGACAGATGGGAAACCTTTTGTCCTTCTCATTGGCAGTGTTATTTTTGGAACTTTCTTTGTGGAATGATACCGACCAGATCTTCTTCCTTCTCGTGACTTTATCGTACATGCATTGTCTGTGGGACTCGCCGACTGCGACTGCCTCAGTTGCCATTGTTCTGTCTCAGCTGGATCTGTTTGATAGCTCCCACACAATATTGCGGATCTTGGCTGTCAGAGAGGTCCAGTGTTTGCTCTGTCTCGATGGTGGTGCTGGGCTGTTCGTTTTGCGGAGGTGCATGTTGTTCCTTTGCTCTATCAGGAACTCTATTTTTTTTTTTTTTTTTTTTGTAGCAATTCTTTTTTCCTCCCCCTCAGGACGTTGCCAAGAATGTTTTTGATCTTCCAGAGCAAATGGCCTGTCTTCCCGAAAATGTCCTCCCTCCCCTCTGACAAACACAGCATGGATCATCCCATGCATCCTCCAGATTCAGAGCCCATGCGGCCTCCACGTCTTGCTACAGGACTTCCTTACTATTCCTCAGCAGTCTCAGTGGACAATTGTTTTGCTGGATTTAATTGGGTTTATTCATGCAGCAAGACAAAGGACCATATGGCGGGATTTAATCAAAAGGATGTATGCAACAAATGCAATATGGATACGGAGTGAATCACAATCATCACCCTCCACTGAGGATTACTCGAGCTGCTATTGCAATGTGATCATGTAATAGCACATACAGGTATGTGGGCAAAAGTATTAGGACAGCTTGAACTGACAGGAGGGAAAATCAAAGAAATCGGAGCACCCTTTACTTTTGATTATGGAATCATGTCATAATGAAAAAGTCCTGAGCCCTAATGATAATAATAATAATAATAATAATAATAATAATAATAATAATAATAGTAATAATAATGTTTTTTTTTAAATGCCAGTATGTATAAGGAGTAATTCATCATGATCTCTAAAATGTTTAGAGTTTTGACACTGATCAAACAACCAGTG